>NC_053024.1:646767662-646868988 GCF_003073215.2 Triticum urartu | reverse complement strand
AAGCTTTTCGCCACGGTTTTTACTGGTTGACGGCGCATGCTGATGCGGAGGATTTGGTCAAAAGATGTGATGGATGTCAAAAGTTTGCCCGCCGTGCGCACGTTCTGGCTCAAGAGTTGCGGATGATTCCAATTACATGGCCGTTTGCAACTTGGGGGCTGGATATGGTTGGACCCTTCAAGCGCTCCAAGGACAAGAAGACCCATCTATTAGTAGCAGTTGATAAATTCACTAAATGGGTAGAGGCAGAGCCCGTCAGCAAGTGTGATGCAGCCACGGCGGTTCAATTCATCAAAAAGGTGATATTCCGGTTTGGCTTTCCACATAGCATTATAACAGATAATGGCACTAACTTGTCAAAAGGAGAGATGGAAGAATTCTTTCAACGTGAGCACATCCGGCTTGATCTAGCATCAGTGGCTCACCCCCAATCTAATGGTCAAGCGGAAAGGGCAAATCAAGAAATTCTACGGGGTATCAAACCAAGGCTTATGGTTCCCTTAAAGCAGACGCCAGGTTGTTGGGTCGAGGAGCTACCTTCTGTGTTATGGAGCATCAACACCACACCCAATAGGTCTACGGGTTACACGCCTTTCTTCATGGTTTATGGAGCGGAGGCAGTTCTTCCTAGTGACATCCGTCACGATTCGCCCTGTGTGGCAGCTTATGTTGAAGCTGATAATGAGAAGGCACGTCAGGATTCTCTGGACCTATTGGATGAACAGCGGGATCTTGCAGCAGCACGTTCAGCGATTTATCAACAAGATCTTCGACGTTATCACAGCCGCCGGGTTAAAACTAGAACCTTTCAAGAAGGTGATTTGGTGCTCTGGCTCATCCAGGATCAGACTGATATGCATAAGTTATCCCCCCTTGGGAAGGACCCTTTGTGGTCAGCAAAAATCTGCACAACGGATCCTACTACCTCATTGATGTTCGAGAGCATGAAGACTCACGTCAATCGGAGGAGGAGACAAAGCGGCCATGGAACATAGCTCTCCTTCGGCCTTACTATACTTGAAGCCATAGGCTCTTCACCTGTACATATTTATGACAGTGTATATACCATATAATAAACCGGAGCCTCCATTATAAGCGGGGTATCTGTTCTTTCTTATATCATGTGTGTGCTTTTCCAAGTTAACGGTCAAAGCGGAGTCTTTGTTAAACCGGCTTTAGCAGTTGCACAAAGATACGGAAAATCACTAGGGGGCTTGTTCATGTTTGAACCAAAGCTACACCTCTTGATAGGCATTTCAGCCACACAAGGAAAATTTTGTGGAGCCAAAGAGAGTATTGTACACAGTACAAACGCAAACATAGCCACACGCTGAGCATCGCTCGCAAAGTTACTTGGGGGCTCTTTTTTGCAAAGCAACAAAGAGTTTGAAAGGACCCTCGTAATTGGCTATCAAGCCATGGCTTGGAAGCCTGGTGTATTCACCTAAAACCCCGGGTTAACTTGCCTTCATCAATTAAGCCACTCCTATCCAGGTAATCCTGGCATGACCCATCAAACGTTTGACAAATCAATCTTTTACAGACCCTGAACTTGTCACAGTTAAAACGATGATTGGTTAATTGGAGGCCCATCTTAAAAGGCTTTGTTAAATGGTTTAACTCAGAGGCCTGGCAGCCCATGAAAAGCCTCGATTTGGAGCCTGGCAGCTCGTTAAAAGCCTCACATATTTTCCTATTTGAATTTGTTTTTTGACAATCATAAGTATCTTTTGATAAACCGGCGTCCTTGACCCGGCTTGCTTTCCAACCACCAGTTGTTGGCACATGATCAATTATAAACCGGTGGTCATTGACCCGGTCTGGTTTGACTAAATCACCAGTGTTATGAAGAAAATCCGGTAGTTATACCGATCCGGTTTAATAGATAGACCAGCATTATGAAGATGAAATTATCAAAGGTGTCGGGTTGGTGTTAAACACCTTTGCTGTATACACGTTTGGTCAATCAATGAGGTATGTTCTGTACATTATTTTTTGTACAAACACTTGATTACTCAGCTCAAGTACTATATACTTCTTGGATATTATGACATGTTTAGCGGTAAACCGCTAGACACTTTTTAAGTTTTTTGGACCCAGGAAGGCAAGTCATCATAGGCTATGCATAAAATATATCCTGAAGGGCGGCACAGATTGTCACAAAGTGTTATGAAACATGCTCGATGGCATGGCAGATAAACAAAGTTTCAGCTATCCTATTACATGAAGCTTCAAAGTGGCTCAAACAGTGCCATTGTTTTTCACAGTAGCCATGTAAACCGGCGACCGGATCAGGACTCTTCATCACGACGGTTTGACGGTTGCGGATCAGTTGGTGTAGGCACTTCTTCATCCCTCCCCAGCCGCTGGAAATCAGCCGTTGACCAATCGATTCCAGTTAAAGCTTGGAACACTGCTTCCTCATGGATAAGATCAGAAGGGTTAATATCAGGGGCATAAGTGTGCTTACGAATCGGAGGCACAAGTTCTTCGACTTCATGGATCTCGACCGGCTGTCTTCTCCCTTCTGCATCATAAAACGGTTGAAAATGGGACAAATCGGTGTCCTCAGCCAATTTGCTGGCCGCTGGCCGCATCTGCTTGGTCAGCCGCCGAAGATCATCATTGTCAAAGTTTGAACCGTCTTCTTTAACGTCTGGATATCCTTTAATGATATCCTCCGCTTCAGGGTCTGGAATCCAGGCCTTGGCTCGAATAAGGGCGGTTAATGCTCCTGCTCTCGCAGCGGCTCTTCTCAACTCGACAATACGCGTCGGTAACATGCTCAGCTTCTCAAGGGTCGCTTTAATCAACGTTGGCGCCGGTTTGTTATAAGCCGCTGTACTAATGGCTCGCTAAGATCCAGAGTATAGCTGCTCAACCAATGTATATGCCGCTTTGAGCTTCATCTGCATATCTGCACCAAGATGGGTGATCCGAGTTCCTACCAAAGATTTTAACAACATTTTGGATAGTTTTAAGATTCATTGACTGGTGCAACATACATAAGCAGATGCTTACCAAAGATAGCAGAGGTCATAGCGTTGATTTGGTGCTTCAAACTGGCTAGTTCTTCAACCACCGGTTTCAGGGCTTCCTCCGCATCTACAACTCTTTTGGTCAAACCGGCTTTTTCGGTTTCCCATTCAGCACGATCTTGATTAAAGGATTCTTTCAATTTTTCCATTCCGGCCAGGGCCTGCGTCAGCTTCTCTTTGGCTTTTGCATCTTCGGCTTGTTGAGACTTAACATTTTCTTGCAAGTCAGAGTTTTGGGCATCTTTGCTTGTCAGTTCAGCCTGCAACATTGAAGGTATATTCAACAAAACAACATATTTATGCACTAACTATAAAGCATATAACAAGTTATCCACTTCATACTTGGGGGCTAATGCCTATTTTCTCTCAAATACTACCCTCTATGCAAGTCTCCAGAACAATGCAAGCATTATCCTTGACACTTGGGGGCTAATGTACGTTTGTTCTAAACTGGCGGTGTGGATTAAAAACCGGATTAACTTGCCACGTTAAACCGGCCTTTGGGGGCTATGCTGCAGAACGTTATCTAATTTTCCAAACATGAGTCTTATCTATGATTGAGGACACGCCTTGGCAAGGATCAATGATGGGATGCTTAAAGTGTTACAAAGACCCGGTTTATGATTGACAACCATAAAACGGCTCTTGGAGGCTACTTGGAATAGTATTTCAGCTATAAATCAATGTGCAAGGGAGAAGCATTTACCTCATATCGTTCTTTCATCAAATTCACCAAACTGGCTTCATAATCCCGGTTTGAGTGCACACGGTTCACGAAGCCGGAATGAAGCTCATCAGCGTTAAGATGAGCATAGTTTGATAAGTCGCTGCTCCATTTACCTTTATCCCTGGCAATTTGCTCTTCTTTGGCACTATGATGAGCCAAAATGACGGCATGACCAGGAGAGCTGTGGCCTGCTCCAGTAATAATAACGTCGTCACCTTGGCCTTCAGGATTTTTGGTGGATGATAATGGAATTTCAGTGTCTTTTATTGGATTAGCCCGGTTTGGTTCTGCCGGTTCAGTATCAGGGGCAGCAGGCTCAGCATCTGTTGGTTCGTCAGTATGTTGGCCGTCAAGGGGCGGATCATCAAAATTTGTTTCAGGATGGAGGCATTCCGGTTCACAAGTTTGCTCCGGTTCACCTCTTGGTTCTTCTTCTTCAGCAACAGGGTCTTCTAGCGGATTGGCGACCCGAGCTTTCTTGCTGGGTCTGGCTTTGGCCCTGCAAACAGAATAAAAAGGATTAATATACTGTTCAAAAGATGTAGGGCGCACTAAAAGGAAAGGTTTTTCATAACTCACCCGGCCACAGTTGTCAAAGGGGGGAGTTGAGTTGCTGTCGATTCACCAAAAGAGGAAGGAGGTGTCACCTGATAATTTGAATCGGACGGATTAAGAGGTTGTCTGAAATAACCTGCCTTGGGGTAAGAATGATCAGAAGTAGGAGAGACCTCAGACCGGCACTTCCAAACCGGAGTATCAGGTAAACCTGTTGGCCACTATGCCGGGTTGTCCGGCGAGCTTCATGCTGTTGAGTCTTCAAAATAAATGTTGGATCCAAGTGAGCAAGAGGACGAGAAAAGCTTACTTTCTGGATTGTTTGGCGAGTTTTTTGTGTTGGCACAGAGTCTGAACCGGAGGAAAGGCTAATTACGTCTACGTCCTCAGCCTGACTAGCTTCTGCCTCCTCCTGAGGAAGATCATTGTTAACAAGATGCATAAAAAGAGATACAAGTGAGTCAAGTTCTACCTCAACTTCTGGGTCATCAGTATCATCATCAAGTTCCATAGTAATCCGGTCAGCCATTTTCTGCTTTGACGTCCGTTTTACGGCTTTGGTCTTCGGGCGGGTTGGTTTGACCACTTTATCTCCAGTTGGCTTTGCCGCTTTCTCTATGGATTTCCGTTTCTAGAAAGGGTCATCACCCTATACATATAAAGAAGAAGGGTTACAGCTTGTATAAGTCAAAGATATTAGAGATGAAGAGGAAGTGTAATGCTTACAGCAGGCGGTTTGTTCTTGGTGTAGAAGGGATTCAGACCGGTTTGACTACAGACCAGTTCCAATTCATTCAGAATTTTCTTTACCCCTTCAGTAACTTCTTCCTCAGACAATTGGATGTTGCAGTGGCGTTGAGGATCGTCAACTTCACCGGTATATTCGCACATTAGACCCGGACGCCGGCTTAGCGGCAAGATACTCCAGGATATCCAACAGCGCACAAAATCCACACCTGTTAAACCGTTTGCCATAAAGGCCCGGAGCTTGGCGATTTGAGGAGCGTATTTTGCCCTTTCTGAAGAGCTCAGGCGTTGTGGCACTGGGTGAGTATTGGATAATCTATGATCACGGAAGCCGGGGAGGGGATTTTCATCCTCAGGCGAAGTGTCTCTGCAATAGAACCATGTTTGATTCCATTCCTTTGGCTGGCTATGATGTTTGGCATGAGGAAATTCCACTTCTTTCCGCTTTTGAATCGAGACACCACCAAGCTCTGTGTTCGGGCCATTCACAAACTCTGTGCGCCAGTTTAAGTGAAAGAAATCCCAGAACAGTTCTGTAGTTGGTTCTTCTTGTAAATAGACTTCACAAAAGACTTGGAAATTGCATAAGTTGGAGACTGAGTTGGGACCAATATCTTGTGGATGCAGTTGGAAGCTGGCAAGCACATCTCGATAAAATTTTGACCCTAGCGGTTTGAAACCACGGCCTATATGGTCGACAAAGATTACCACTTCGCCTTGTCTTGGGGTTGGAGGATTCTCAGTTCCTGGAACTCGCCATTTGATCTCAGTTTTCTTAGGCAGAGAGCCGATGCTAACCATCTCATTCAGTTGAGCCTCAGTAACCCGGGAACGAGCCCAGTTGCAGGCAGTGAATTGTTTGGCCATTGCAAAGCGAACAAACTGAAAATGAAAGGCCGGTTTACAGATTATGCATGATTATACACAAGAGACAAGGGAGTAAGAAACATACTGATATGATAAATGGTACAACCCGGAGACTAGTATAATGAGAAAGAAAGGTAATGCTAGTGCAGGATTGATCAGACACTGTTAAACCGAAGCATAATTATGAAGGTAACATGCTCTTCCGGTTTATCAGAGGGCTAATGGCATAGACTATTGAAGCAATATAGAAACAGATCTCACAGTGATGCATACAACTTTTGAATCTAAAGATAAGACAGAAAAGCGAAAATAATTGGATCTTGAAGGGGTGCAGAACTGAAGCAATTTTTGACAGATTAGATCAGTTCTTTGCGCATAAGGATTTGTGATGACCATGGTAGGTAAGCTATGGCAAGAGATGCATCAAGAACGAAGTGTCCATCTATTAAAGGAAGAACAGGGAAGAATAACACTGATGAACTTCAGAAGAACTGCGAAGAATGTCGAAACCCTAGAACAGATCTATGGTCAAAAAAGCAGAGAACTTACCGGAGCTGGTGAGGAAGCGGAAGGGCGCCGCAGTTTTCTGTTGCGTTCAGGGCGATGCAGCGGCCAAGGTCGGAGCAGAGACGACGGCCGACGGTGGCGGCGGAGTTCCAGAGGCTGAGAGGCGCGAGGAAGACAACGCGAAGAGGCACGGGGGAAAACGGTGAAAATGACCCCTCGGTCCTATTTATGAGGCGAAGTGAAAAAATGGCAAGTACGGGAATCGAGGAGCCCAAAAAATGGATAAGTTAATAAAGGTGTCGCCTCAATGACTGGATATATATTAAATGAAGGAAATCTCCGACATCAACGGATGGATGACGTTAGGACGGTTTATCATAATTTTGAAGTATGACGTCACGGCGGTTTACAAGATCAAAAATGAAGACAAGAGAGAAGATTTTTTCTAAAGTGTGGAGGATTGACATGAACAAGTTCAAACCAATCTGGGGCCTAATGTTGGGGATATTACTACTGGAGGTAAACTGGCCTTATGTAGCCGGATTGACTCTTTGAAGATTAGAAGCCCATGAAGATGTAAAGATGATGGCGCTTTACGGAGGGCCCAAAGGCGGGTTACAGTCTGTAAATGTAAACCGGCCTAGTCATGTAACTTGTATAGTAAGATAGAAAGAGAGAGGCCGAACCGGATACGTTTATAAACCGGCTTCGGGACTCTGTAGTTCGGCGGGCGTCAACCTATGTATATAAAGGGACGACCCGGCCGCGGTTTAGGGAGAGACAACAACAACTCGAGAGCCAGACAAAGCGGATTCGCTCCTTGGCCTTCGAAACCCTAGCAATACCAATCACAACTAGACGTAGGCTTTTACCTTCATCGAAGGGGCCGAACTAGTATAACTCCCGCGTCCCCTTGTCCGGTTTAACCCCTTTAAGCTAACCCGTTGCGATGGCTCCACGACTAAGTCCTTTCACGAGGACATCTGCCGTGACAAACCCACGACAACCGATAAAGATCTTTGTAGAATATGTAGGAACCAATATGAGCATCCAAGTTCCGCTATTGGTTATTGAGCGGAGACATGTCTCGGTCATGTCTACATAGTTCTCGAACCCGTAGGGTCCGCACGCTTAACGATCGGTATTACGAGTTTATGTGGTTTGATGTACCGAAGGTAGTTCGGAGTCCCAGATTTGATCATGGACATGACTAGGAGTCTCGAAATGGTCGAGACATAAAGATCGATATATAGAAAGCCTATGTTTGGACATCGGAATGGTTCCGGATGAGTTCGGGCATTTTCCGGAGTACCGAGAGGTTACCGGAACCCCCCGGGGAGTATATGGGCCTTATTGGGCCTTAGTGCAAAAGAGGAGAGGGAAGGAAAAGGTGGAGGCGCGCCCCCTAGCCCAATCCTAATGGGAGGGGGGTCGGCCCCCCCTTTCCTTTCTCCTCTCCTCTCCTTCCTTCTCTCCTACTCCTACTACATGGAAGGGGGAAATCCTACTCCCGGTGGGAATAGGACTCTGATGTCTACCACACAACCTTCTTCTTGTAGACGTTGTTGGGCCTCCAAGTGCAGAGGTTTGTAGGACAGTAGCAAATTTCCCTCAAGTGGATGACCTAAGATTTATCAATCCGTAGGAGGCGTAGGATGAAGATGGTCTCTCTCAAGCAACCCTGCAGCCAAATAACAAAGAGTCTATTGTGTCCCCAACACACCCAATACAATGGTAAATTGTATAGGTGCACTAGTTCGGCCAAGAGATGGTGAAACAAGTGGTATATGGATAGTAGATAAAGGTATTTGTAATCTAAAATTATAAAAACAGCAAGGTAGCAAGTGATAAAAGTGAGCGTAAACGGTATTGCAATGCGTGGAAATAAGGCCTAGGGTTCATACTTTCGCTAGTGTAAGTTCCCTCAACAATAATATCATAATTGGATCACATAACTATCCCTCAACATGCAACAAAGAGTCACTCCAAAGTCACTAATAGCGGAGAACGAACGAAGAGATTATGGTAGGGTACGAAACCACCTCAAAGTTATTCTTTCCAATCAATCCGTTGGGCTATTCCTATAAGTGTCACAAACAGCCCTAGAGTTCGTACCAGAATAACACCTTAAGACACAAATCAACCAAAACCCTAATGTCACCTGGATACTCCAATATCACCTCAAGTATCCGTGGGTATGATTATACGGTATGCGTCACACAATCTCATATTCATCTATTCAACCAACACAAAGGACCTCAAAGAGTGCCCCAAAGTTTCTACCAGAGAATCACGACGAAAACGTGTGCCAACCCCTATGCATAGGTTCATGGGCGGAACCCGCAAGTTGATCACCAAAACATACATCAAGTGGATCAATAGAATACCCCATTGTCACCACGGGTATCCCACGCAAGACATACATAAAGTGTTCTCAAAATTTTAAAGACTCAATCCGATAAGATTACTTCAAAGGGGAAACTCAATTCATTACAAGAGAGAAGAGGGGCAGGAGAAACATAAGATCCAACTATAATAGCAAAGCTTGCGATACATCAAGATCGTGCCAAATCAAGAACACGAGAGAGAGAGATCAAACACATAGCTACTGGTACATACCCTCAGCCCCGAGGGAGAACTACTCCCTCCTCGTCATGGAGAGCACCGGGATGATGAAGATGGCCACCGGAGAAGGATTCCCCCTCTGGCAGGGTGCCGGAACAGGTCTAGATTGGCTTTCGGTGGCTACAAAGGCTTCTGGCGGCGGAACTCCCGATCTATTGTGTGTTCTGGAAGTTTTAGGATACGTAGGTATATATGGGTGAAAGAGATACGTCATGAGACCGAAGGGGGGGCCACGAGGCAGGGGGGTGCGCCCTAGGGGGGTGGGGGCGCCCCCCACCCTCGTGAGAACATCCCTTCTTTCCTGACGTGCACTCCAAGTTTTTCCGGTAGCTTTCCTTCCAAAAATAACTTATCCAGTTGATTTCGTTCCGTTTCGACTCCATTTGATATTCCTTTTCTTCGAAACACTGAAATAGGCAAAAAAACAGCAAATCTGGGCTGGGCCTCCGGTTAATAGGTTAGTCCCAAAAATAATATAAAAGTGGATAATAAAGCCCAATATTGCCCAAAACAGTAGATAACATAGCATGGAGCAATCAAAAATTATAGATACGTTGGAGACGTATCAAGCATCCCCAAGCTTAATTCCTGCTCGTCCTCGAGTAGGTAAATGATAAAAACAGAATTTTTGATGTGGAATGCTAGTTGGCATAATTTCAATGTAATTCTTCTTAATTGTAGTATGAATATTCAGATCCGAAAGATTCAAGACAAAAGTTCATATTGACATAGAAATAATAATACTTCAAGCATACTAACTAAGCAATTGTGTCTTCTCAAAATAACATGGCCAAAGAAAGTTCATCCCTACAAAATCATATAGTTTAGTCATGCTCCATTTTCGTCACACAAGAATGCTCTCATCATGCACAACCCCGATGACAAGCCAAGCAATTGTTTCATACTTTAGTAATCTCAAACCTATAAACTTTCACGCAATATACGAGCGCGAGCCATGGATATAGCACTATGGGTGGAATAGAATATTGAGGGGGTTATGTGGAGAAGACAAAAAAAGGAGAAAGTCTCACATCAATGAGGCTAATCAATGGGCTATGGAGATGCCCACCGATTGATGTTAATGAAAGGAGTAGGGATTGCCATGCAACGTATGCACTAGAGCTATAAATGTATGAAAGCTCAGCAAAAGAAACTAGTGGGTATGCATCCAACTTGCTTGCTCACGAAGACCTAGGGCACTTGAGGAGGCCCATTGTTGGAATATAGAAGCCAAGTTCTATAATGAAAAATTCCCACTAGTATATGAAAGTGACAAAACAAGGGACTCTCTATCATGAAGATTACAGTGCTACTTTGAAGCACAAGTGTGGTAAAAGGATAGTAACATTGTCCCTTCTCTCTTTTTCTCTCATTTTTTGGGCCTTTTCTTTTTTTATGGCCTTTCTCTCTTTTTTATGGCCTTTCTCTTTTTTTTTTTATTCCTAACTTGGGACAATGCTCTAATAATGATGATCATCACACTTCTATTTATTTACAACTCGATACTAGCACAAAGATGACTCTATATGAATGCCTCCGGCGGTGTACCGGGGTATGCAATGAACCAAGAGTGACATGTATGAGAGAATTATGACAGGTGGCTTTGCCAAAAATACGATGCCAACTACATGATCATGCTAAGAAATATGACAATGATGAATGTGTCATGATAAACGGAATGGTGGAAAGTTGCATGGCAATATATCTCGGAATGGCAATGGAAATGCCATAATAGGTAGGTATGGTGGCTGTTTTGAGGAAGATATAAGGAGGTTTATGTGTGACAGAGTGTATCATATCACGGGGTTTGGATGCACCGGCGAAGTTTGCACCAACTCTCAATGTGAGAAAGGGCAATGCACGGTACCGAAGAGGCTAGCAAGGATGGAAGGGTAAGAGTGCATATAATCCATGGACTCAACATTAGTCATAAAGAACTCACATACTTATTGCAAAAATCTACAAGTCATCAAAAACCTCGGTACTACGCGCATGCTCCTAGGGGGATAGATTGGTAGGAAAAGACCATCGCTCGTCCCCGACCGCCACTCATAAGGAGGACAATCAAATAACACCTCATGTTTCAAATTTGTTACACAGCATTTACCATACGTGCATGCTACGGGACTTACAAACTTCAAGACAAGTATTCCTCAAATTCACAACTACTCAACTAGAACGACTTTGATATTATTACCTCCATATCTCAAAACAAGCATCAAGCATCAAACTTCTCTTAGTATTCAATACACTCATAAGAAAGTTTTATTATTAATCTTGTATACCTAGCATATTAGGATTTTAAGAAAATTACCATGCTATTTAAGACTTCCAAAATAATATAAGTGAAGCATGAGACTTCATCTATTTCTTCAAAATAAAACTACCACCATGCTCTAAAAGGTATAAGTGAAGCACTAGAGCAAATGACAAACTACTCCGAAAGATATAAGTGAAGATCAATGAGTAGTCGAATAATTATGCAACTATGTGAAGACTCTCCCATTTAATAATTTCAGACCTTGATACTTTATTCAAACATCAATCAAAGCAAAATGAAATAAAATGACGCTCCAAGCAAAACACATAGCATGTGGCGAATAAAAATATAGCTCCAAGTAAAGTTACCGATGAACAAAGACGAAAGAGGGGATGCCTTCCGGGGCATCCCCAAGCTTAGGATCTTGGTTGTCCTTGAATATTACCTTGGTGTGCCTTGGGTATCCCCAATATTAGGCTCTTACCACTCCTTATTCCATAGTCCATCAAATCCTTACCCAAAACTTGAAAACTTCACAACACAAAACTTAACAGAAAACTCGTAAGCTCCGTTAGCGAAAGAAAACAAAACACCACTTCAAGGTACTGTAATTAACTCATTATTTATTTATATTGGTGTTAAACCTACTGTATTCCAACTTCTCTATGGTTTATAAACTCGTTTACTAGCCATAGATTCGTCAAAATAAGCAAACAACACACGAAAAACAGAATCTGTCAAAAACAGAACAGTCTGTAGTAATGTGGATCAAACGTATACTTCTAGAACTCATAAAACTCTCAAATAAATTGCTGGACCTGAGGAATTTATCTATTAATCATATGCAAAAATAATTAACTAAATAGAACTCTCCAAATAAAAATGGCAGCAATTCTCGTGAGCGCTAAAGTTTCTTTTTTACAGCAAGATCGCAAAGACTTTCCCCAAGTCTTCCCAAAGGTTCTAATTGGCACAAACACTAATTAAAAGAATAAAACCATATCTGAAAAGAGTCTAGATGAATTATTTATTACTAAACAGGAACAAAAAACAAGGAACAAAAATAAAATTGGGTTGCCTCCCAACAAGCGCTATCGTTTAACGCCCCTAGCTAGGCATGATGATTTCAATTTTGCTCACATAAAAGATAAGAATTGAAACATAAAGAGAGCATCATGAAGAATATGACTAGCACATTTAAGTATAACCCACTTCCTATGCATAGGTATTTTGTGAGCAAACAACTTGTGGGAACAAGAATCAACTTGCATAGGAAGGTAAAACAAGCATAACTTCAAAACTTTAAGCACATAGAGAGGAAACTTGATATTATTGCAATTCCTACAAGCATATATTCCTCCCTCATAATAATTTTCAGTAGCATCATGAATGAATTCAACAATATAACCAGCACCTAAAGCATTATTTTCATGATCTACAAGCATAGAAATTTTATTACTCTCCACATAAGCAAAATTCTTCTCATTCGGAATAGTGGGATATCATAAGAAACTCGAATACTATAAATTGTTTCCACATTAAAAGAGTAATGTTCAGAAAAGGGGTAACCATAATCATGACAAGTTTTATAAATATAATCACTACTTTTTATAGCATAAGTATCATCACAATAATCATCATAGGTAGGAGGCATGCTATCATCATTATAAATTTGCTTATCAAAACTTGGGAGACTAAAAATATCATCTTCATTAAACGTAGCATCCCCAAGCTTGCGACAGACATTAATTGCAGCAAATATATTCTCAAAAACATCATCTTCATCAAACATAGCATCCCCAAGCTTGGGCCTTTTCATATCATAAGCATAATCACTCTCATCATTAATTGTATGGATAGCACCAATAGCATAGCAATTATCATATTCTTCCAAGCAAGTGCCAAAAAGATTTTCAAGATCATAAGAAGTATCATTATCTTCCACAATTATATTTTCATGAGGCACAATAGTAATAGGGGCAGCATTATTTGGAAGAGACATCTTTTTACCTCTCTTCCTTTTTCTTTTCTTCTTTTTCACCACATCATGTGTGGGTTCAATCCTCTTTTTGGAGCTCCTTATTAATGAGATTGGTTGAATAGGAGGCTCCTCCTCGTTACCTGATTCATCATAAGAAATAATAGGAGGGTGTTGGGAAGCCTCTTCCCTTTCATTAGTATTCTCTTCATCTTCTATTTGTTTTCTTTTCTTTATGTAGTTGGCAATATAAGGATTTTCAATACAATTCACCGCACAATACATATAAATTTTCTCTAGATCAAAATCAAGAAATCTATCAAGATTAAACTTTGGAATACCCTCAGTTATACGTTTCATTTCCTCATACCCCAAAAGAAGACTAAGCTCTTTATGATGCTCAAGGGTAATCAAATTATCACAATTTTTGGATACGATTCGGTCATGAAACAATTTGCATTGGAGATTTAAATGACCATGTTCATTGCAAAGTTCACAAGGGGCGCGAAAAATATTGAATTTTTCAGCACAATCATCAAGACTTTCTTGCAACAATTTAGTTTCTAAGTACTTATGCCTCTTGCAATATCTATCTTCCCTATTTGGTGTGTACTTACAAACCCAATGCACTCCACAAAAATTGACATGTTTATAAGAGACATTTTCATCATAACTAGTGCAATCATCATTAGTATCATGGATATTCAAAGAATTCGTACTAACAACATTGCAATCATGCTCATCATTCAAAGATTTAGTGCCAAACATTTTAATGCATTCTTCTTCTAACACTTTGGCACAATTTTCCTTTCCATCATACTCACGAAAGATATTAAAAAGATGAAGCGTATGAGACAAACTCAATTCCATTTTTTGTAGTTTTCTTTTATAAACTAAACTAGTGATAAAACAAGAAACTAAAAGACTCGATTACAAGATCTAAAGATATACCTTCAAGCACTCACCTCCCCGGCAACGGCGCCAGAAAAGAGCTTGATGTCTACCACACAACCTTCTTCTTGTAGACGTTGTTGGGCCTCCAAGTGCAGAGGTTTGTAGGACAGTAGCAAATTTTCCTCAAGTGGATGACCTAAGGTTTATCAATCCGTAGGAGGCGTAGGATGAAGATGGTCTCTCTCAAGCAACCCTGCAGCCAAATAACAAATAGTCTCTTGTGTCCCCAACACACCCAATACAATGGTAAATTGTATAGGTGCACTAGTTCGGTGAAGAGATGGTCAAACAAGTGGTATATGGATAGTAGATAAAGGTATTTGTAATCTGAAATTATAAAAACAGCAAGGTAGCAAGTGATAAAAGTGAGCGTAAACGGTATTGCAGTGCATGGAAATAAGGCCTAGGGTTCATACTTTCGCTAGTGTAAGTTCCCTCAACAATAATATCATAATTGGATCACATAACTATCCCCCAACATGCAACAAAGAGTCACTCCAAAGTCACTAATAGCGGAGAACGAACGAAGAGATTATGGTAGGGTACGAAACTACCTCAAAGTTATTCTTTCCAATCAATCCGTTTGGCTATTCCTATAAGTGTCACAAACAGCCCTAGAGTTCGTACTAGAATAACACCTTAAGACACAAATCAACCAAAACCCTAATGTCACCTAGATACTCCAATATCACCTCAAGTATCCGTGGGTATGATTATACGATATGCGTCACACAATCTCATATTCATCTATTCAACAAACACAAAGGACCTCAAAGAGTGCCCCAAAGTTTCTACCGGAGAATCATGACGAAAACGTGTGCCAACCCCTATGAATAGGTTCATGGGAGGAACCCGCAAGTTGATCACCAAAACATACATCAAGTGGATCAATAGAATACCCCATTGTCACCACGGGTATCCCACACAAGACATACATCAAGTGTTCTCCAATCTTTAAAGACTCAATCCGATAAGATTACTTCAAAGGGGAAACTCAATTCATTACAAGAGAGAAGAGGGGGAGGAGAAACATAAGATCCAACTGTAATAGAAAAGCTTGCGATACATCAAGATCGTACCAAATCAAGAACACGAGAGAGAGAGAGAGAGATCAAACACATAGCTACTGGTACATACCCTCAACCCTGAGGGAGAACTACTCCCTCCTCGTCATGGAGAGCACCAGGATGATGAAGATAGCCACCGGAGAAGGATTCCCCCTCTAGTAGGGTGCCGGAACGGGTCTAGATTGGCTTTCGGCGGCTACGGAGGCTTCTGGCGGTGGAACTCCTGATCTATTGTGTGTTCTGGAAGTTTTAGGATACGTAGGTATATATGGGTGAAAGAGATACGTCATGAGACCGAAGGGGGGGCACGAGGTAGGGGGCGCACCCCCCACCCTCGTGAGCACCTCCCTTCTTTCCTCACGTGCACTCCAAGCTTTTCTGGTAGCTTTCCTTCCAAAAATAACTTCTCCAGTTGATTTCGTTCCGTTTCGACTCCGTTTGATATTCCTTTTCTTCGAAACACTGAAATAGGCAAAAAACAGCAAATCTGGGCTGGGCCTCCGGTTAATAGGTTAGTCCCAAAAATAATATAAAAGTGGATAATAAAGCCCAATATTGCCCAAAACAGTAGATAACATAGCATGGAGCAATCAAAAATTATAGATACGTTGGAGACGTATCAGACTCCCCTAGGGCGCGCCATAGAGAGGGCCGACCCCTCCCTCCTCCACTCCTTTATATACGGGGGAGGGGGGCACCCCATATACACACAAGTTGATCATTGATCTTTAGCCGTGTGCGGTGCCCCCCTCCACCATAATCCACCTCGGTAATATCATAGCAGTGCTTAGGCGAAGCCCTGTTCCGGTAGCAACATAATCACCATCATCACGCCGTCGTGCTGACAAAGCTCTCCCTCGAATCTCTACTGGATCATGAGTTCGCGGGACGTCACCGAGCCGAACGTGTGCAGATCACGAAGGTGACGTATCTTCGGTACTAGATCGGTCGATCGTGAAGACGTATGACTACATCAACCGCGTTGTCATAATGCTTCCGCTTACGGTCTACGAGGGTACGTAGATGATACTCTCCCCTCTCATTGCTATGCATCACCATGATCTTGCGTGTGCGTAGGAATTTTTTTGAAATTACTGCGTTCCCCAACAGTGGCATCCGAGCCAGGTTTATGCGTATATGTTATATGCATGAGTAGAATACAAAGGAGTTGTGGGCGTGGGTATATACATATTGCTCGCCGTCACTAGTTGATTCTTGATTCAGCGACATTGTTGGATGAAGCGGCCCAGACTGACATTACGCGTACGCTTACACGAGACTGGTTCTACCGACGTGCTTCGCACACAGGTGGTTAGTGGGTGTCTGTTTCTCCAGGTTTAGTTGAATCGGATTCAATGAACATGGTTCTTTTTGAAGATCAAAAGGCAATCACTATACCGCGTTTTGGTTTTTGATGCGTAGGTAAGAACGGTTCTTACTCAGCCCGTAGCAGCCACGTAAAACTTGCAACAACAAAGTAGAGGACGTCTAACTTGTTTTTGCAGGGCATGTTGTGATGTGATATGATCAAGACATGATGCTAAATTTTATTGTATGAGATGATCATCTGTTGTAACACAGTTATCGGCAACTGGCAGGAGCCATATGGTTGTCGCTTTATTGTATGAAATGCATTCGCCATGTAATTGCTTTACTTTATCACTAAGCAGTAGCGATATTTGTGGAAGCAATAGTTTGCGAGACGACAATGATGCTTCGATGGAGATTAAGGTGTCAAGACGGTGACGATGGTGATCATGACGGTGCTTTGGAGATGGAGATCAAAGGCACAAGATGATGATGGCCATATCATATCACTTATATTGTTTGCATGCGATGTTTATCCTTTATGCATCTTATTTTGCTTAGTTCGACGGTAGCATTATAAGATGATCTCTCACTAAATTTCAAGGTATAAGTGTTCTCCCTGAGTATGCACCGTTGCTACAGTTCGTCGTGCCAAGACACCATGTGATGCTCGGGTGTGATAAGATCTACATTCACATACAACGGGTGCAAGCCAGTTTTGCACACACGGAATACTCGGGTTAAACTTGACGAGCCTAGCATATGCAGATATGGCCTCGGAACACTAGAGACCGAAAGGTCGAGCGTCAATCATATAGTAGATATGATGAACATAGTGATGTTCACCATTGAAAACTACTCCATCTCACGTGATGATCGGACATGGTTTAGTTGATATGGATCACGTAATCACTTAGATGATTAGAGAGATGTCTATCTAACTGGGAGTTCTTAAGTAATTTGATTAATTGAACTTTAATTTATCATGAACTTAGTACCTGATAGTATTTTGCATGTCTATGTTGTTGTAGATAGATAGCCCGTGCTGTTGTACCATTGAATTTTAATGCGTTCCTAGAGAAAGCTAAGTTGAAAGATGATGGTAGAAACTACACGGACTGGGTCCGTAACTTGAGGATTATCCTCATTGCTGCACAAAAGAATTATGTCCTGGAAGCACCTCTAGGTGACAAACTCGCTGCAGGAGCAACGCTAGATGTTATGAACACCTGGCAGAGCAAAGCTGATGACTACTCGATAGTTCAGTGTGCCATGCTTTACGGCTTAGAACAGGGACTTCAACGACGTTTTGAACGTCATGGAGCATATGAGATGTTCCAGGAGTTGAAGTTAATATTTCAAGAAAATGCCCGGATTGAGAGATATGAAGTCTCCAATAAGTTCTATAGCTGCAAGATGGAGGAGAATAGTTCTGTCAGTGAACATATACTCAGAATGTCTGGGTACCACAATCACTTGATTCAACTGGGAGTTAATCTTCCTGATGATAGTGTCATTGACAGAGTTCTTCAATCACTGCCACCAAGCTACAAGAGCTTCATGATGAACTATAATATGCAAGGGATGGATAAGACGATTCCTGAGCTCTTCACAATGCTAAAGGCTGCGGAGGTAGAAATCAAGAAGGAGCATCAAGTGTTGATGGTCAACAAGACCACCAGTTTCAAGAAAAAGGGTAAATGGAAGAAGGGGAACTTCAAGAAGAACAACAAGCCAGTTGCTGCTCAAGTGAAGAATCCCAAGTCTGGACCTAAGCCTGAGACTGAGTGCTTCTACTGCAAAGGAACTGGTCACTGGAAGCGGAACTGCCCCAAGTATTTGGTAGAGAAGAAGGATGGCAAAGTGAAAGGTATATTTGATATACATGTTATTGATGTGTACCTTACTAATTCTCACAGTAGTGCCTGGGTATTTGATACTTGTTCAGCTGCTAACATTTGCAACTCGAAATAGGGGCTACGGATTAAGAGAAGATTGGCTAAGGACGAGGTGACGATGCACGTGGGAAATGGTTCCAAAGTCGATGTGATCATCGTCGGCACGCTACCTCTACATATACCTCCGGGATTAGTTTTAGACCTAAATAATTGTTATTTGGTGCCAACATTGAGCATGAACATTATATCTAGATCTTGTTTGATGCGAGACGGATATTCATTTAAATCAGAGAATAATGGCTGTTCTATTTATATGAGTAATATATTTTATGGTCATGCACCCCTGATGGGTGGTCTATTTTTACTAAATCTTGATAGTAGTGATACACATGTTCATAGTATTGAAGCCAAAAGATGCAGAATTGATAATGATAGTGCAACTTATTTGTGGCACTACCGTTTAGGTCATATTGGTGTAAAGCGCATGAAGAAACTCCTTTCTGATGGACTTTTGGAATCACTTGGTACTTGCGAACCATGCCTCATGGGCAAGATGACTAAAACTCCGTTCTCCGGAATAATGGGGAGAGCAACAGAGTTATTGGAAATCTTACATACTGATGTATGTGGTCCAATGAACATTGAAGCTCGCGGCAGATATCGTTATTTTCTCACCTTCACATATGATTTGAGTAGATATGGGTATATCTACTTGATGAAGCATAAGTCTGAAACATTTGAAAAGTTCAAAGAATTTCAGAGTGAAGTGGAAAATCATCGTAACAAGAAAATCAAGTTTCTACGATCCGATTGTGGAGGCGAATATTTGAGTTATGAGTTTGGACTTCATTTGAAACAATGCGGAATAGTTTCGCAACTCACGCCACCTGGAACACCATAGCGTAATGGTGTGTCCGAACGTCATAATCGTACATTACTAGATATGGTGCGATCTATGATGTCTCTCACTGATTTACCGCTATTATTTTGTGGTTACGCTTTAGAGACAGCTGCATTCACATTAAATAGGGCACCATCTAAATCCGTCGAGACAACACCTTATGAACTTTGGTTTGGCAAGAAACCCAAGTTGTCATTTCTTAAAGTTTGGGGTTGCGATGCTTATGTGAAAAAGCTTCAACCTGATAAGCTCGAACCCAAATCAGAGAAATGTGTCTTCATATGATACCCAAAGGAGACTGTTGGGTACACCTTCTATCACAGATCCGAAGGCAAGATATTCGTTGCCAAGAATGGATCCTTTCAAGAGAAGGAGTTTCTCTCGAAAGAAGTGAGTGGGAGGAAAGTAGAACTTGACGAGGTAATTGTACCTTCTCCCTTATTGGAAAGTAGTTCATCACTGAAATCAGTTCCAGTGATTCCTACACCAGTAAGTGAGGAAGCTAATGATGATGATCATGAAACTTCTGATCAAGTTACTACCAAACCTCGTAGGTCAAGCAGAGTAAGATCCACACCAGAGTGGTACGGTAATCCTATTCTGGAAGTCATGTTACTTGACCATGACGAACCTACGAACTATGAGGAAGCGATGATGAGCCCAGATTCCACAAAATGGCTTGAAGCCATGAAATCTGAGATGGGATCCATGTATGAGAACAAAGTATGGACTTTGGTTGACTTTCCTGATGATTGGCAGGCCATAGACAATAAATGGATCTCCAAGAAGAAGACTGACGTTGATGGTAATGTTACTGTCTACAAAGCTTGACTTGTTGCGAAAGGTTTTCGACAAGTTCAAGGAGCTGACTACGATGAGACTTTCTCACCCGTAGCGATCCTTAAGTCCGTCCAAATCATGTTAGCAATTGCCGCATTTTATGATTATGAAGTTTGGGCAAGGAAAGGGTTCTTGCCTGTATTATAAGGTGTGAAGTTGAGTCAGACTCAATGCCCGACCACTGTAGAAGATAGAGAGAAAATGAAAGGTGTTCCCTATGCTTCAGCCATAGGCTCTATCATGTATGCAATGCTGTGTACCAGACCTAATGTGTGCCTTGCTATAAGTTTAGCAGGGAGGTACCAAATTAATCCAGGAGTGGATCACTGGACAATGGTCAAGAACATCCTGAAATACCTGAAAAGGACTAAGGATATGTTTCTCGTATATGGAGGTGACAAAGAGCTCATCGTAAACGGTTACGTCGATGCAAGCGTTGACACTGATTCGGATGACTCTAAGTCAAAAACCGAATACATGTTTTTATTGAATGGTTGATACGTCTTCAACGTATCTATAATTTTTGATTGCTCCATGCTATATTATCTACTGTTTTGGACTATATTGGATTTATTTTCCACTTTTATATTATTTTTGGGACTAACCTATTAACCGGAGGCCTAGCCCAGAATTACTGTTTTTTGCCTATTTCAGTGTTTCGGAGAAACAGAATATCAAACGGAGTCCAAACGGAATGAAACCTTCGGGAACGTGATTTTCTCATCAGATAAGATCCAGGAGACTTGGACCCTCCGTAAAGAAAGCCACGAGGCGCTCACGAGGGTGGAGGGCGCCCCCCTAGGGCGCGCCCCCCTGCCTCGTGGGCCCCTCGAAGCTCCACCGACGTACTCCTTCCTCCTATATATACCTACGTACCCCCAAACGATCGGGGACGGAGCCAAAAAGCTAATTCCACCGTCGCAACTTTCTGTATCCACGAGATCCCATCTTGGGGCCTGTTCCGGAGCTCCACCGAAAGGGGAATCGATCATGGAGGGCTTCTACATCATCATCCAAGCCCCTCCGATGAAGTGTGAGTAGTTTACTTCAGACCTACAGGTCCATAGTTAGTAGCTAGATGGCTTCTTCTCTCTTTTTGGATCTCAATACAATGTTCTCCCCTCTCTTGTGGAGATCTATTCGGTGTAATCTTCTCTGAATTCTTTTATGTATGATTGGTTATCTTTGTAGGTCTCTTCGAATTATCAGTTTGGTTTGGCCTACTAGATTTGTTGTTCTGGCCATGGGAGAAGTGCTTAGCTTTGGGTTCAATCTTGCGGTGTCCTTTCCCACTGACAGAAGGGGCAGCAAGGCACGTATTGTATTGTTGTCATCGAGGATAACAAGATGGGGTTTTTATCATATTGCATGAAACTATCCCTCTACATCATGTCATCTTGCTTAAGGCGTTACTCTGTT
Source organism: Triticum urartu (assembly GCF_003073215.2). NCBI lineage: Eukaryota > Viridiplantae > Streptophyta > Magnoliopsida > Poales > Poaceae > Triticum > Triticum urartu. Next base: position 646,847,297 of record NC_053024.1, on the reverse strand, counting down.
TTTAACTTAATACTCTAGATGCATGCTGGATAGAGGTCGATGAGTGGAGTAATAGTAGTAGATGCAGGCTGGAGTCGGTCTACTTTTCTCGGACGTGATGCCTATATACATGATCATACCTAGATATTCTCATAATATGCTCAATTCTGTCGATTGTTCAACAGTAATTTGTTCACCCACCATAGAATACTTATGCTCTTGAGAGAAGACACTAGTGAAACCTATGGCCCCGGGTCTCTTTCTCATCATATCAAATCTCCATCGCTTTATTATTGCTTTGCTTTTTTACTTTGCCTTTTACTTTTCACTTTGCATCTCTATACCAAAAATATTATTTATTATCTCTATCAGATCTCACTTTCGTAAGTGACCGTGAAGGGATTGACAACCCCTAAGCATGTTGGTTGCGTTGAGCTATTGTTTTTGTGTAGGTACGAGGGACTCACGCGTAGCCTCCTACTGGATTGATACCTTGGTTCTCAAAAACTGAGGGAAATACTTACGCTACTTTGCTGCATCATCCTCTCCTCTTTGGGGAAATCCAACGCAGTGCTCAAGAGGTAGCAAGAAGGATTTCTGGCGCCGTTGCTGGGGAGTCTGCGCAAAAGTCAGCATACCAAGTACCCATCACAATCCCTATCTTCCGCATTACATTATTTGCCATTTGCCTCTCGCTTTCCTATCCCCCACTTCACCCTTGCCGTTTTATTCACCCTCTCTCTCTATCCCCCTCTCTATTTGCCTCTTTTTGCCCGTCTGCCTTTTGTTGGCTCGTGTGTAAGTTTGCTAGCTTGTCGTTATGCCAAGTCCTTTACCTTCTGCCTCTATGTCTGAAATTGGGGAAATTATTGTCAATATGGACAATAATAATATTATAAAAAATTCCGATGCTCCTTCTAAAGATCCTACCATCTTTAATACAAAAAAATTCCGTGTTGGTAGTGGTAATATTATTGGAAAAGGAGTTATTCAAGATTTCTTTACTTGTGCCGGTGCTTTACCTTCTGTGGGTAGTTCTATCCTTCACCGAACTAGTAGTCTTGCGGACGCTATTGCCATGCTTGTAGTTGAACTTGAAAGACAATTCATGCACATGCATCCTTCCATACAAAGGATTTTTCTGGAATTTTCTAATATTGAGCATTCTTCTGTTAAGCATGCTGCTACTATCTTTTTGGCTCATGAGTTTAGATTCATAATAAAAGAAGCCAAAGAAATCTTTGCGCATTATAGGGTGGATGCTTGCCGTCCTCCCATAGAGGCTATACTCTTTTATCAAGAAGAAATAATGCGTTTTCAATCTCTAGACTATGTTGCTTTCAATGAAAATCTTAGAAAAAGGGTTCCTACCAATGTTTTAGTTGATAGAATTTCTGAACATAATGATGATTTGGCTATTCGAAATAATGAACTAGGATATTCTCTTGAATATAGGCTCACAAAGTTCTATCAAAAGAATGCTTATAATGATGAATTGGTTGTGCATTATGAAGGACCAAAGGAGGAACCTATACCTCCCAAGGTTGATCTTGGGGACTTTTGTCCCGTTAAATTTAGCCCTTTTGATTACTTTTGCTTGCCTCAAAGAAAACTTGCTGCCGAATGTAGAGAATATGAAATGATTTTTAATAATCTATCTTACTATTATGGCAATACCTAGATCTATTGTTGCTTGTTATGCCTAGCTAGGGGCGTTAAACGATAGCGCTTGTTGGGAGGCAACCCAATTTTATTTTTATTCCTTGCTTTTTGCTCCTGTTTAGTAATAAATAATTTATCTATCCTATGTTTTGGTTGTGGTTTTTTGTGTTTAATTAGTGTATGTGCCAAGTAGAACCGTTGGGAAGACTTGGGGAAAGTCTTGTTGAACTTGCTGTAAAAAACAGAAACTTTAGCGCTCACGAGAACTTGCTGTAAAAAACGGAAACTTTAGCACTCACGAGAACTGCTGTCAGTTTTATTTGGAAAGTGCTATTTAGTTAATTATATTTGCAGATGATTAATAGATAAATTCCTCACGTCCAGCAATTTATTTTAGAATTTTTGGGGTTCCAGATCTTTCTCTAGCTAGAGATTACTACAGACTGTTCTGTTTTTGACAGATTATGTTTTTCGTGTGTTGTTTGCTTATTTTTATGAATATATGGCTAGCAAAATAGTTTATAAACCATAGAGAAGTTGGTATACAGTAGGTTTAACACCAATATAAATAAAGAATGAGTTAATTACAGTACCTTGAAGTGGTCTTTAGTTTTCTTTCGCTAACGGAGCTCATGAGATTTTCTACTTTAAGTTTTGTGTTGTGAAGTTTTCAAGTTTTGGGTAAAGATTTGATGGATTATGGAACAAGGAGTGGCAAGAGCCTAAGTTTGGGGATTCCCATGGCACCCCCAAGATAATCTAAGGACACCTAAAAGCCAAAGCTTGGGGATGCCCCGGAAAGCATCCCCTCTTTCGTCTACTTCTATCGGTAACTTTACTTGGAGCTATATTTTTATTCACCACATGATATGTGTTTTGCTTGGAGCGTCTTTTATGATTTGAGTCTTTGCTTGTTAGTCTACCACAATCATCCTTGCTGTACACACCTTTTGATAGAGCCATACATGATTTGGAATTTGATAGAATACTCTACGTGCTTCACTTATATCTTTTGAGCTTTATAGTTTTGCTCTAGTGCTTCACTTATATCTTTTAGAGCACGGTGGTGGATTTGTTTTATAGAAACTATTGATCTCTCATGCTTCACTTAGATTATTTTGAGAGTCTTAATAGCATGGTAATTTGCTTAAAATCCTAATGTGCTTGGTATGCAAGATTAATAATAAAACTTTCTTATGAGTGTGTTGAATACTAAGAAAAGTTTGATGCTTGATGATTGTTTTGAGATATGGAGGTAATAATATCAAAGTCATGCTAGTTGAGTAGTTGTGAAATTGAGAAATACTTGTGTTGAAGTTTGCAAGTCCCATAGCATGCACATATGGTAAACGTTATGCAACAAATTTGAAACATGAGGTGTTATTTGATTGTCTTCCTTATGAGTGGCGGTCGGCGATGAGCGATGGTATTTTCCTACCAATCTATGCCCCTAGGAGCATGCGCGTAGTGCCGAGGTTTTTGATGACTTGTAGATTTTTGCAATAAGTATGTGAGTTCTTTATGACTAATGTTGAGTCCATGGATTATACGCACTCTCACCCTTCCATCCTTGCTAGCCTCTTCGGTACCATGCATTGCCCTTTCTCACATTGAGAGTTGGCGCAAACTTCGCCGGTGCATCCAAACCCCGTGATATGATACGCTCTTTCACACATAAACCTCCTTATATCTTCCTCAAAACAGCCACCATACCTACCTATTATGGCATTTCCATAGCCATTCCGAGATATATTGCCATGCAACTTTCCATCATTCCGTTCATCATGACACATTCATCATTGTCATATTGCTTAGCATGATCATGTAGTTGACATAGTATTTGTGGCAAAGCCACCGTTCATAATTCTTTCATACATGTCACTCTTGATTCATTGCATATCCCGGTACACTGCCGGAGGCATTCATATAGAGTCATCTTTGTTCTAGTATCGATTTGTAATCATTGAGTTGTAAATAAATAGAAGTGTGATGATCATCATTATTAGAGCATTGTCCCAAGTGAGGAATAAAAAAAGAGAAAGGCCATAAAAAAGAGAAGGCCCCAAAAAATAAAGGCCATAAAAAATAAAAGGCCCAAAAAATGAGAGAAAAGAGAGAAGGGACAATGTTACTATCCTTTTACCACACTTGTGCTTCAGAGTAGCACCATGATCTTCATAGTAGAGAGTCTCTCATGTTATCACTTTCATATACTAGTGGGAATTTTTCATTATAGAACTTGGCTTGTATATTCCAACAATGGGCCTCCTCAAGTGCCCTAGGTCTTCGTGAGCAAGCAAGTTGGATGCACACCCACTAGTTTCTTTTGTTGAGCTTTCATACATTTATAGCTCTAGTGCATCCGTTGCATGGCAATCCCTACTCCTTGCATTAACATCAATCAATGGGCATCTCCATAGCGCATTGATTAGCCTCGTTGATGTGAGACTTTCTCCTTTTTTGTCTTCTCCACATAACCCCCTTCAGTATATTCTATTCCACCCATAGTGCTATGTCCATGGCTCGTGCTCATATATTGCGTGAAAGTTTATAGGTTTGAGATTACTAAAGTATGAAACAATTGCTTGGCTTGTCGTCGGGGTTGTGCATGATGAGAGCATTTTTGTGTGATGAAAATGAAACATGACTAAACTATATGATTTTGTAGGGATGAACCTTCTTTGGCCATGTTATTTTGAGAAGACATAATTGCTTAGTAAGTATGCTTGAAGTATTATCATTTTTATGTCAATATGAACTTTTGTATTGAATCTTTCAGATCTGAATATTCATACCACAATTAAGAAGAATTACATTAAAATTATGCCAAGTAGCACTCCGCATCAAAAATTCTGTTTTTATCATTTACCTACTCAAGGACAAGCAGGAATTAAGCTTGGGGATGCCTGATACGTCTCCAACGTATCTATAATTTTTGATTGCTCCATGCTATATTATCTACTGTTTTGGAGTATATTGGGCTTTATTTTCCACTTTTATATTATTTTTGGGACTAACCTATTAACCGGAGGCCCAGCCCAGAATTGCTGTTTTTTTGCCTATTTCAGTGTTTCGGAGAAACAGAATATCAAACGGAGTCCAAATGGAATGAAACCTTCGGGAACGTGATTTTCTGATCAGATAAGATCCAGGAGACTTGGACCCTCCGTCAAGAACACCACGAGGCGGTCACGAGGGTGGAGGGCACCCCCCCTAGGGCGCGCCCCCTGCCTCGTGGGCCCCTCGAAGCTCCACCGACGTACTCCTTCCTCCTATATATACCTACGTACCCCAAACGATCGGGGACGGAGCCAAAAACCTAATTCCACCGCCGCAACTTTCTGTGTCCACGAGATCCCATCTTGGGGCCTGTTCTGGAGCTCCGCCGGAAGGGGAATCGATCACGGAGGGCTTCTACATCATCATCCAAGCCCCTCCGATGAAGTGTGAGTAGTTTACTTCAGACCTATGGGTCCATAGTTAGTAGCTAGATGGCTTCTTCTCTCTTTTTGGATCTCAATACAATGTTCTCCCCCTCTCTTGTGGAGATCTATTCGATGTAATCTTCTTTTTGCGGTGTGTTTGTTGAGACCGATGAATTGTGGGTTTATGATCAAGTCTATCTATGAATAATATTTGAATCTTCTCTGAATTCTTTTATGTATGATTGGTTATCTTTGCAAGTCTCTTCGAATTATCAGTTTGGTTTGGCCTACTAGATTGGTTGTTCTTGCCATGGGAGAAGTGCTTAGCTTTGGGTTCAATCTTGCGATGTCCTTTTCCAGTGACAGAAGGGGCATCAAGGCACGTATTGTATTGTTGCCATTGAGGATAACAAGATGGGGTTTTTATCATATTGCATGAAACTATCCCTCTACATCATGTGATCTTGCTTAAGGCGTTACTCTGTTTTTAACTTAATACTCTAGATGCATGCTGGATAGCGGTCGATGAGTGGAGTAATAGTAGTAGATGCAGGCAGGAGTCGGTCTACTTGTCTCGGACGTGATGCCTATATACATGATCATACCTAGATATTCTCATAACTATGCTCAATTCTGTCAATTGCTCAACAGTAATTTGTTCACCCACCGTAGAATACTTATGCTCTTGAGAGAAGCCACTAGTGAAACCTATGGCCCCGGGTCTCTTCCTCATCATATCAAATCTCCATCACTTTATTATTGCTTTGCTTTTTTACTTTGCCTTTTACTTTTCACTTTGCATCTCTATACCAAAAATACCAAAAATATTATTTATTATCTCTATCAGATATCACTTTCGTAAGTGACCGTGAAGGGATTGACAACCCCTAAGCGCGTTGGTTGCGTTGAGCTATTGTTTTGTGTAGGTACGAGGGACTCGGGCGTAGCCTCCTACTGGATTGATACCTTGGTTCTCAAAAACTGAGGGAAATACTTACGCTACTTTGCTGCATCATCCTCTTCTCTTCGAGGAAATCCAACGCAGTGCTCAAGAGGTAGCAATGGTGGAGCTGTCAGTTGGTGCAGTTCCAAGCAGAGCATTGTGGCGGGATTCACGTGTGAAGTGGAATACATAGCTGCTTCGGAAGCAACAAATGAAGGAGTCTGGATGAAGGAGTTCATATCCGATCTAGGTGTCATACCTAGTGCATCGGGTCCAATGAAAATCTTTTGTGACAATACTGGTGCAATTGCCTTGGCAAAGGAATCCATATTTCACAAGAGAACCAAGCACATCAAGAGATGCTTCAATTCCATCCGCGATCAACTCAAGGAGGGAGACATAGAGATTTGCAAGATACATACGGATCTGAATGTTGTAGACCCGTTGACTAAGCCTCTCTCACGAGCAAAACATGATCAGCACCAAGACTCCATGGGTGTTAGAATCATTCCAATGTAATCTAGATTATTGACTCTAGTTCAAGTGGGAGACTGAAGGAAATATGCCCTAGAGGCAATAATAAAGTTGTTATTTATATTTCCTTATATCTTGATAAATGTTTATTATTCATGCTAGAATTATATTAACCGGAAACTTAGTACATGTGTGAATACATAGACAAACAGAGTGTCACTAGTTTGCCTCTACTTGACTAGCTCGTCGAATCAATGATGGTTATGTTTCCTAACCATAGACATGAGTTGTCATTTGATTAATGGGATCACATCATTAGAGAATAATGTGATTGACTTGACCCATCCGTTAGCTTAGTACGATGATCGTTTAGTTTGTTGCTATTGCTTTTCTCCATAATTATACATGTACCTATGACTATCATGCAACTCCCGAATACCGGAGGAACACTTTGTGTGCTACAAAACGTCACAACATAATTGGGTGATTATAAAGGTGCTCTACAGGTGTCGTCGATGGTGTTTGTTGAGTTGGAATGGATCAAGATTAGGATTTGTCACTCCGATTGTCGGAGAGGTATCTTTGGGCTCTCCTGGTAATGTACATCACTATAACCCTTGCAAGCAATGTAGCTAATGAGTTAGTTATGGGATGTAGCATTACGGAACGAGTAAAGAGACTTGCCGGTAACGAGATTGAACTAGCTATTGAGATACCGATGATCAAATCTTGGGCAAGTAACATACCGATGACAAAAGGTACAATGTAGATGTGACGCCCCCGATTTAATCGTACACTAATCATACACGCAAACGTGCACGATCAAGATCAGGGACTCACGGGAAGATATCACAACACAACTCTACAAATAAAATAAGTCATACAAGCATCATATTACAAGCCAGGGGCCTCGAGGGCTCGAATACAAGAGCTCGATCATAGACGAGTCAGCGGAAGCAACAATATCTGAGTACAGACATAAGTTAAACAAGTTTGCCTTAAGAAGGCTAGCACAAACTGGGACACAGATCGAAAGAGGCGCAGGCCTCCTGCCTGGGATCCTCCTAAACTACTCCTGGTCGTCGTCAGCGGGCAGCACGTAGTAGTAGGCACCTCCGGTGTAGTAGGAGTCGTCGTCGACGGTGGCGTCTGGATCCTGGGCTCCAACATCTGGTTGCGACAACCAGGTAGAAAGGGGGGAAAAGAAGGAGAAAGCAACCGTGAGTACTCATCCAAAGTACTCGCAAGCAAGGAGCTACACTACATATGCATGGGTATATGTGTAAAGGGCCATATCGGTGGACTGAACTGCAGAATGCCAGAATAAGAGGGGGATAGCTAATCCTGTCGAAGACTACGCTTCTGGCAGCCTCCGTCTTGCAGCATGTAGAAGAGAGCAGAAGGTAAATCCACCAAGTAGCATCGCATCGCATAGCATAATCCTAACCGATGATCCTCCCCTCGTCGCCCAGTTAGAGAGCGATCACCGGTTGTATCTGGCACTTGGAAGGGTGTGTTTTATTAAGTATCCGGTTCTAATGTCATAAGGTCAAGGTATAACTCCAAGTTGTCCTGTTACCGAAGATCACGGCTATTCGAATAGATTAACTTCCCTGCAGGGGTGCACCACATACCCCAACACGCTTGATCCCATTTGGCCGGACACACTTTTCGGGGTCATGCCCGGCCGCGGAAGATCAACACGTCGCAGCCCACCTAGGCACAACAGAGAGGTCAGCACGCCGGTCTAAACCTAAGCGCACAAGGGGTCTGGGCCATCGCCCTTAGCACCCTGCACGTTGCGAACGCGGCCGGAAGCAGACTAGCCTATACGAGCAGGCTTACGTTCCAATCCGGCGCGCGCCGCTCAGTCGCTGACGTCACGAAGGCTTCGGCTGATACCACGACGCCGGGATACCCATAACTACTCCCGCGTAGATGGTTAGTGCGTATAAGCCAGATGGCCAGACTCAGATCAAATACCCAGATCTCGTTTAGCGTGTTAAGTATCCGCGAACGCCGACCAGGGCCAGGCCCACCTCTCTCCTAGGTGGTCTGAACCTGCCTGTCGCTCCGCCACAAAGTAACAGTCGGGGGCCGTCGGGAACCCAGGCCCACCTCTACCGGGATGGAGCCACTGCCCCTTCAGCCCCCATCTCCGAACAGTATCACAGGTAATGTAACAGTGTATAGTATATAGTATAAGCCCGTGATCACCCCCGAGCGATCACGGCCCAGTAGTATAGCATGGCAGACGGACAAGAGTGTAGGGCCACTGATGGAACACTAGCATCTTATACTAAGCAGTAGGATAGCAGGTAAGGTAACAACAGTAGTAGCAAGGATAGGCTATGCAGCAGTATAGGATTAACTGAAAGCAGTAACATGCTATACTACTCTAATGCAAGCAGTATAGAGAAGAGTAGGCGATATCTGGTGATCAAAGGGGGGGCTTGCCTGGTTGCTCAGACAAGGAGGGGTCGTCAACACCGTAGTCGACTGGGTAGCAGCGGCGTCGGTCTCGGTGTCTAGCGAGAGAAGAGGGGGAAGAAACAATAAATATTTAAGCAAGCAGATGCATAGCGATGCATGACATGACAAGTATCGGTGCTAGGGTGCCCTACACGCGTATGAGGCGATACCGGTGAAGGGGGGAACATCCGGGAAAGTATCCCCGATGTTTCGCGTTTTCGGGCAGAGGAGCCGGAGGGGGAAAGTTGCGAGTTTGATATGTTAGGGTTGCGTGGCGGACGAACGGGCTGCGTATCCGGGTTCGTCTCGTCGTTCTGAGCAACTTTCATGTACAAGTATTTTGATCCGAGTTACGGTTATTTTCTATGATTTATCAAAGTTTTATGTATCTCTAAAATTTATTTAATTAATTAAATCGAACATTATCCAGAATAGTGAAAGGTGATGTCAGCATGACATCACCATGACATCAGCAGGTCAAACTCAGTTGACTGGAGTCAAACATAACCAGTGGGACCCACCTTGTCATTGAGACAAAGGTTAAATAGGATTTGTTTAAACTAAATAGGATTATTTAAGTGTGGGCCTCATTAGTCAGTGACAGATTAGTGTTTTAATTAGCAAGTTAATTAATCAGGATTAATTAACTAATTAATTAATTAATTTTAGTTATTTTTATATATTTTTTTTAAATCTCTTTTTTTGTTAAAATGTTCTGGGCGTGGGGGCCCTTGATCAGTGGCCCTGGCTGGCCTAGCGGGCGCTGGGCGAGCGGGTTAGTGGGCGGGTGCCCGTGGAGGCCGGACCTGGGCACGCACGGCACCAGGGGGCTCGGGCTCCACGGCTGGGCGCGGCCTCCGGCGAGGCCACCGGTCAGCGCAGAATGGAGGGCGGGACCGCGGCCAGCGGCAGGAGCCCCGGACGCCGTGGAGCGACGAGGGCGGCGTCAGGGCGTGGCCGGGCGGAGGCGAGGTTGGCACGGCTGCGCGCGGACAGCAGCCGCAGCAACAACGCGGCGAGGGCAGTGGCTGGGCACAGGCGGCCAACGCGGTGACGGCAGCGCATGGAGTGTGGGCGCGCAGGGAGGTGGCCAGCGCGCGACAGCGGGTCACAGGTGCGGCAACCACGAGCTCCTCGGGAGCTCGGGCGCGACGGCGGGGGCGACCTACGGCGACATGAGGGAAAGGAGATGGGGAAAAAGGAGGAGGGGGCCTCACCGGACCCTGTAGGTGTGCAATAGTGTGCGCGAGGAGGAGTCGGGGAGGCGCCGGAGCTCGAGGCGGCCGCGGTCGACGACGGGACGGCGACGGGGTGGCGATGACGACTGGCGACGGCGTCGGTTCGACGATGAGGCGAGGTCGCGGTCAGGCAGGTGTTGCGCAAAGGAGAGGAGGGCGAGGAGGAGTCCGGGAGGCGAGCATCGACGCGACGGGGTCGACAACGGCGGGCGTCAGGGCGGCGCGGTCGCCAGGTCTGCGCCCCCGATCTCGATCCAGATCGGGGGGAGGGAGAGAGTGGCGTGGGGAGAGTGGGTTAGGGATCGGGGAGTGGGGGGTTAGTGGGGTTATAGGCCGAGGTGTGGGCCGGCCTGGGGTTGGCCTGGTGGGATGGCCAACCGGGCCACGAGGCCCACTTGGGGAGGGGGGTTTCTGTTTTTCCCTTTCCATTTCTTTTATTTTGGGAAAACAGGATAGCTACTGTTTTGGATGAAAACAAGGCATCAAAAGAGACCTTTGTTGAATGTGAAATTTAGCAAATAATTCAGGTACAACATTGTATTGTTGCCTAAAAAGTTTCAGGGCCAATGGAATTGTTCAAGCATTTTCAAAAATTGGAAAGGTTAATAAATATGTTGTTGGACCACTAAATACAATTCCATGGGCACTTGGAAATCCAAAAGAGGTCGGTTCCAACATGACAATTATCCAGGGATTCTTTGCCACACATTGAACATTTTAGCTATCATGTTTCGCAAATTTTGAAATTTTGACTTAATTTTTTGAGTTCGAATGAGAACAGAGATTTGGATCAGGTGAGGATTAGCAACAGTAGGAGTGATGACCTGGCACAATTAGCAGAGGTTACTGTAGCTTAATTACCTGGGCGTCACAATTCTCCTCCACTACAAGAAATCTCGTCCCGAGATTTAAGAGGTGGATGACGGGGAAAGGTCTGTTTACGAAATTCTAACGAATCTTCTCGGTCTTGGTTGCTCTTCTCGAAGTGGTCGATCCATTTTATTGACGTCTTCATTTTTCTGTTTCAAGTCATCAAGATGAAGTCGGTATCCTTTCTTCGAGGGTTCCATCGTACTTACGAAAGAATAAGGGGGGTATTCCGGGTGAACGAACCTCTACAAGGTTGACTATCTGGTCGATAACATCGGGAAGGTGGCAGAAAGTAACTCTTGAATTGAAACTTAAGAAAATATCGAGAGCAAGGTAATGATGTTTCATGGGAAGTTTCGAGCGAGCAGGCAATCATTCGATGCCTGAAACAAAGTGTGAAAGGGGTCTAGAGCAACGAGAATAAGTATTGCGTCTGATACCAGAATAGATCACTTGGCAGGTGGCCCGTGAATTACATAAGAAGTCAAGTGCGAGAATAACTTTGTCATCAGGGTGTACAGGAGAGTCAGGTTTCGATCCTGGGACCTGTGGGTTATGGGCCCACCATGTGGGTTAAAAGTAGGAGGAACGGTGACATCTTGCACGGTCAGGATAGGAAGGCATGTCAGAGGGTAGACTGTCAGTTATGTCGGCAACAACATCGGTACCAAGGGCGAGGGACGAAGAGAACCATTTTCCTGCTCGTTGAACGAGGCGGACCATTAGGCAAAGTTCTCGTCCATCGGTGGATACCGAAATTTCATCAACAATAGTAACGGGTTCTTACTAACAGAGTCGTACACCGAGGTGCTTACAAAAGCAGGAGGATATTACTGCTTAGATCATATAGATCACAAGGAAGATTAAACCAAACAATGGAAAGGAAAACATATGTATCAGATTAATCAGGACAATGGAAAGGATAATGTGTTTAAACACATTTTCAAGGGTATATCCTTCCCAAGAACAATCAGAGCATGATATCCATGACAGGATAGAAAGTAGGTAAGGGGAGAGGAATTTCAAGACATTACCCATACAACGGTGTTTGGATAATTGAGCAAGAAACATTTAGCATTGGGCTTCAAATGCTCTTATTGAAAATCGGAGTACCACAGACATGCTTCGAGATAGCATTGACATGGTCAACAGGTGGAAATCAGACTTTGGAAACAAAAAGGATCCATCAGGAATAACTTGTAGAATAAATCTTACAGTTTCCCACGGAAGAAGGGGTAACCTTGCTAAAAGGGGAACTTATAACAATAGGGCCTCCGACCAGGTGCGCTAGGCACGAATCACCTTACCGGGTTAAAGAACAATGTTATAACTCTTGGAAATATGTTCCAACCATCATATCTGACCGAGGTGCAGATCTAATTGGTGTCATGATACCTCAGACTCAGGATGTCCGAGAAGAAAAGGTGCAACACAAATAGTCGAAATGACATTGCAAGATTCTCGGGAAATGAACCATGGGAGAGGGTTCCTGGAATAATAGTTCATCATTAAACCAAGGAGGGGATGAGAAGGTGGCTGTTGGGCTCAGCGACAATTCATAGAGAATTTCAAACGGAGGGCTTTCCACAATAATGTGAACAAGAAGATGACACTAGTCAATTCAAATGATATAATTTTGTATGCTCTAGGAAAACATACACCATCAATCATAGTTGAGAGGTGCAACCGAAATGTGGGCTTATAGTAGCATGATCAACGTTAGAATGGTGGTTCAGCAACCGATAGGCTAAGAATGAATTATCGATCATTAACTCCAAAGCAATAGGGTTGCTAGAAGGGCAAAATCCAAACAGCACCGTTCACTTGTTGGTACCCCGGTTGGAATCAATACGAGGACCAAGAAAGAATGGTCATGGTGAGAAGTACCACTATACCAAGAATTCTTAAGTGGTGGAGCAATCCTCACAACATTCTTGACATCAAAGATGGTAATACTCCGCGATAGAACATAACATAAGTTGGATAGCAAGGAACTCAAGGTACAGCACAAAACAGGAACAAGTTTTGTGTTGGAGGGAATGCAATAATGTTGTCGATGATAACCCAAATCATCGAGGGCAAAGGATGCTATTTCTCATCAAGAATTCGATAGATATCTTGGAAGACCTCATAAGGTTGATGATGTTCACGACACATGTGTCGAGAGATTTCAAGATGTAAACAATCAGCAACGACATCGAGTCAAAGAAATGATGAAGCGGAAGGTCATTGGAACCATGGGTAGGACACAAACTTTAAATCAAGCTTGTTGCTCAAGGTGAACTGATATGACGAGGAAGATCGATGTAAGTTTAGCTCATCATCGAAAGTTGTGCTCCGAGATTAAGGACCAGGTAGCACAGTTAAAATTTAGCACGATAATGATATAGCCGATCAAGCTAGGAATGACTTGAAGGATTATTAAACTCGTAAGCAACAAGAATTACTTAGTGTTATTGAATCAGAGTGCGGAATCGATTCACTTAACGGTGTTCTCGAGTGACTAATATCTCAGAACCTGGGGGATCCGAGATCGGTGAGAAACAATACTAGATGAAGACTCGCAGGAAGCAACACAGTACTCGAGATACCAGAGGTTAATACTCGAGGAAGATCAAAAATAGAGGTTGCAGAGATGTATCGATCAACAAAAGACAAGTGCTTTAACTTGTCTGAGAAATGGAATCAAGGAGAAAATGTGGTCGGGATCATGATTGCAAATGATCAATACATAGGTACCAGATGATGTCATATCAAGGAAATAGTTAATATTGCAAGAAGCTTCTATGACAGGATCTACATCATGTCCATGGGCATGAACACAAAGTTCAAGGTCGACTCCCACTTCTTTAATGCATAACCTTTCATTTACTTCTCGCCTTAAACGAAGTTGTGGTGTTGAAATTTTATCCGTCATAACACCAGTAGAGTATGACCCGTAGTAATTTCCGGGTTCACACAGATTAGAAAAAGGCATATGTTCAACCCGTCAGGGTATCGTGGAAACATATACCACAAGCTTCAATAGTAAATACCACAAGCTTGAAAGCATAGCATGGTTGGCCAATCAGAGGATAGGATTTACCAATGGAGAGAGAACTTCCAAAGGGATTGAATATGAAGGACGCTATCGGATAAAATCCAACAAAGGATCCGGTGGTCCTCAAAGGATCTTATGTGAGCATCGGTACTCAACCAGAAGAGGAAAGAATGTAAAGGCATTGGATTATGGAAACAACTGACTAATCCAGAGCACAAATGCAAATGAATTATGATTTTCAATTCAAGGGATCAGAAGCAATGTTCTGATTAGGGATGGATAAGTTGAATAGACCTAGGGGTACAATCGATGGCAATTGGATTTGTTGAGAACCAGCTCGTGTTTAAAATGACGTCTGAGCCGGAAAGATAATTTAAAAGGATCAACTGATGATTGCATGCATTCGCACTCATGTTGAATCAATAGGATCAAAAAGACGATGCCTAAGGATACTGATGAATATTGCCAGACATATGGAAAGCATCCATAATGCAAGCAGCCAAGTATTGCAGAGCAATAAGCTACTAAGGATTTTTGGAGGATCGAATAGTATGTCGATGACCATTGTGAAACACATGAACAACTGGGGGATGAGCGGATACTCAATAAGTGCGAGAATTATCCGTAGGGGTATTCAGGTGACAAAGAACAACAAGGCAGTAAGCTCAAAGGATTATCGAAACAACGACGAGTATTTCAGGGTATCTTGTAATAACAAGAACAACTAGGAATAAAATTAAGAACGACAGGTGTAAGTATTTATCCATAGGGATTTTTCGGTGGTAGGGAATTGCAAAAGCAACATGCACAAGGTCTCGAGAAAATATCGGAGAGTATTGTGAGAATCTTCTGTTGAAGCAGTAGATCATCCGTAATGAAAGGGTTCTCCGGTAGGAAGTAGTAACGAGAACCTAGAGTTAGATTTTGCAAAATTCATTTAATCCGAATAGAAGAGAGTTCAGAGTCCCAGAGTAAGGATCAAGGAGTAAAAGATCCTAATACCACCCAGATGGCGACGTGGGCCCGTAAGGCACACAGCCATGTTAGTAAAAGTTTTTAAAAGGTCTAGACTCAACTTCGGCCAAGGAGTGTGGAAGGGGGATTCCTACAGACAGTCGGCTCTGATACCAACTTGTGACGCCCCCGATTTAATCGTACACTAATCATACACGCAAACGTGCACGATCAAGATCAGGGACTCACGGGAAGATATCACAACACAACTCTACAAATAAAATAAGTCATACAAGCATCATATTACAAGCCAGGGGCCTCGAGGGCTCGAATACAAGAGCTCGATCATAGACGAGTCAGCGGAAGCAACAATATCTGAGTACAGACATAAGTTAAACAAGTTTGCCTTAAGAAGGCTAGCACAAACTGGGACACAGATCGAAAGAGGCGCAGGCCTCCTGCCTGGGATCCTCCTAAACTACTCCTGGTCGTCGTCAGCGGGCAGCACGTAGTAGTAGGCACCTCCGGTGTAGTAGGAGTCGTCGTCGACGGTGGCGTCTGGATCCTGGGCTCCATCATCTGGTTGCGACAACCAGGTAGAAGAAAAAGGGGGAAAAGAAGGAGAAAGCAACCGTGAGTACTCATCCAAAGTACTCGCAAGCAAGGAGCTACACTACATATGCATGGGTATATGTGTAAAGGGCCATATCGGTGGACTGAACTGCAGAATGCCAGAATAAGGGGGAGATAGCTAATCCTGTCGAAGACTACGCTTCTGGCAGCCTCCGTCTTGCAGCATGTAGAAGAGAGTAGACTGAAGACCTCCAAGTAGCATCGTATAGCATAATCCTAACCGATGATCCTCTCCTCGTCGCCCTGTGAGAGAGCGATCACCGGTTGTATCTGGCACTTGGAAGGGTGTGTTTTATTAAGTATCCGGTTCTAGTTGTCATAAGGTCAAGGTACAACTCCAAGTCGTCCTGTTACCGAAGATCACGGCTATTCGAATAGATTAACTTCCCTGCAGGGGTGCACCACATACCCCAACACGCTCGATCCCATTTGGCCGGACACACTTTCCTGGGTCATGCTCGGCCCCGGAAGATCAACACGTCGCAGCCCCACCTAGGCACAACAGAGAGGTCAGCACGCCGGTCTAAACCAAAGCGCACAGGGGTCTGGGCCCATCGCCCTTAGCACACCTGCACGTTGCGAACGCGGCCGGAAGCAGAACTAGCCCCCTTAATACAAGAGCAGGCTTACGTTCCAATCCGGCGCGCGCCGCTCAGTCGCTGACGTCACGAAGGCTTCGGCTGATACCACGATGTCGGGATACCCATAACTACTCCCGCGTAGATGGTTAGTGCGTATAGACCAAATGGCCAGACTCAGATCAAATACCCAGATCTCGTTAAGCGTGTTAAGTATCCACGAACGCCGACCAGGGCCAGGCCCACCTCTCTCCTAGGTGGTCTCAACCTGCCCTGTCGCTTCGCCTCAAAGTAACAGTCGGGGGCCGTCGGGAACCCAGGCCCACCTCTACCGGGATGGAGCCACCTGCCCCTTCAGCCCCCATCTCCGAACAGTATCACAGGTAATGTAACTGTGTAAAGTATATAGTATATGCCCGTGATCACCTCCCGAAGTGATCACGGCCCAGTAGTATAGCATGGCAGACGGACAAGAGTGTAGGGCCACTGATGGAACACTAGCATCCTATACTAAGCAGTAGGATAGCAGGTAAAGGTAACAACAGTAGTAGCAAGGACAGGCTATGCAGCAGTATAGGATTAACTGAAAGCAGTAACATGCTACACTACTCTAATGCAGGCAGTATAGTGAAGAATAGGCGATATCTGGTGATCAAGGGGGGGCTTGCCTGGTTGCTCTGGCAAGAGAGAGGGGTCGTCAACACCGTAGTCGTACTGGGTAGCAGCGGCGTCGGTCTCGGTGTCTAGCGAGAGAAGAGGGGGAAGAAACAATAAATACTTAAGCAAACAGATGCATAGCGATGCATGACATGACAAGTATCGGTGCTAGGGTGCCCTAACGCGGTATGAGGCGATACCGGTGAAAGGGGGGAACATCCGGGAAAGTATCCCCGATGTTTCGCGTTTTCGGGCAAAGGAGCCGGAGGGGGAAAGTTGCGAGTTTGATATGTTAGGGTTGCGTGGCGGACGAACGGGCTGCGTATCTGGGTTCGTCTCGTCGTTCTGAGCAACTTTCATGTACAAAGTATTTTGATCCGAGTTACGGTTTATTTTCTATGATTTATCAAAGTTTTATGTATTTCTAAAATTTATTTAATTAATTAAATCGAACATTATCCAGAATAGTGAAAGGTGATGTCAGCATGACATCAGCAGGTCAAACTCAGTTGACTGGAGTCAAACATAACCAATGGGTCCAGTGGGACCCACCTGTCATTGAGACAAAGGTTAAATAGGATTTGTTTAAACTAAATAGAAATAGGATTATTTAAGTGTGGGCCTCATTAGTGAGTGACAGATTAGTGTTTTAATTAGCAAGTTAATTAATCAATATTAATTAACTAATTAATTAATTATTTTTAGTTATATATATATATTGAAATCTCTTTTTTTGTTAAAATGTTCTGGGCGTGGAGGCCCTTGATCAGTGGCCCTGGCTGGCCTAGCGGGCGCTGGGCGAGCGGGTTAGTGGGCAGTGGGCGGGCGCCCGTGGAGGCCGGACCTGGGCACGCACGGCACCAGGGGGCTCGGGCTCCACGGCTGGGCGCGGCCTCCGGCGAGGCCACCGGTCAGCGCAGAATGGAGGGGGGGACCGCGGCCAGCGGCAGGAGCCCCGAACGTCGTGGAGCGACGAGGGCGGCGTCAGGGCGTGGCCGGGCGGAGGCGAGGTTGGCACGGCTGCGCGCGGACAGCAGCCGCAGCAACAACGCCGCGAGGGCAGTGGCTGGGCACGGGCGGCCAACGCGGTGACGGCAGCGCATGGAGTGTGGGCGCGCAGGGAGGTGGCCAGCGCGCGACAGCGGGTCACAGGTGCGGCAACCACGAGCTCCTCGGGAGCTCGGGCGCGACGGCGGGGGCGACCTACGGCGACACCGGGCCCTGTAGGTGTGCAATAGTGTGCGCGAGGAGGAGTCGGGGAGGCGCCGGAGCTCGAGGCGGCGGCGGTCGACGACGGGACGGCGACGGGGTGGTGATGACGACTGGCGACGGCGTCGGTTCGACGACGAGGCGAGGTCGCGGTCAGGCAGGTGTTGCGCAAAGGAGAGGAGGGCGAGGAGGAGTCTGGGAGGCGAGCATCGACGCGACGGGGTCGACAACGGCGGGCGTCAGGGCGGCGCGGTCGCCAGGTCTGCGCCCCCGATCTCGATCCAGATCGGGGGGAGGGAGAGAGTGGCGTGGGGAGAGTGGGTTAGGGATCGGGGAGTGGGGGGTTAGTGGGGTTATAGGCCGAGGTGTGGGCCGGCCTGGGGTTGGCCTGGTGGGATGGCCAACTGGGCCACGAGGCCCACTTGGGGAGGGGGGTTTCTGTTTTTCCCTTTCCATTTCTTTTATTTTGGAAAAACAGGATAGCTACTGTTTTGGATGAAAACAAGGCATCAAAAGAGACCTTTGTTGAATGTGAAATTTAGCAAATAATTCAGGTACAACATTGTATTGTTGCCTAAAAAGTTTCAGGGCCTATGGAATTGTTCAAGCATTTTTAAAAATTGGAAAGATTAATAAATATGTTGTTGGACCACTAAATACAATTCCATGGGCACTTGGAAATCCAAAAGAGGTCGGTTCCAACATGAAAATTATCCAGGGATTCTTTGCCACACATTGAACATTTTAGCTATCATGTTTCGCAAATTTTGAAATTTTGACTTAAATTTTTGAGTTCGAATGAGAACAGAGATTTGGATCAGGTGAGGATTAGCAACAGTAGGAGTGATGACCTGGCACAATTAGCAGAGGTTACTGTAGCTTAATTACCCGGGCGTCACAGTATATCGTTATGCGATTTGACCGATAAAGATCTTCCTAGAATATCTAGGAACCAATATGAGCATCCAGGTTCTGCTATTGGTTATTGACCGGAGACATGTCTCGGTCATGTCTACATAGTTTTCGAACCCGTAGGGTCCGCACGCTTAACGTTCAGTGACGATCGGTATTACAAGTTTCTGTGTTTTGATGTACCAAAGGTAGTTCGGAGCCCCAGATTTGATCACGGACATGACGAGGAGTCTTGAAATGGTTGAGACATAAAGATTGATATATTGGAAGCCTATGTTTGGACATCAGAATGGTTCAGGATGAGTTCGGGCATTTTCCGGAGAACCGGGAGGTCACCGGAACCCCCCGGGGAGTATATGGGCCTTATTGGGCCTTAGTGGAATAGAGGAGAGGGAAGGAAAAGGTGGGAGGCGCGCCCCCCTAGCCCAATCTGAATTGGGAGGGGGCCGGTGATACGTTTCCAACGTATCTATAATTTTTGATTGTTCCATGCTATTGTATTATCTGTTTTGGATGTTAATGGGCTTTATTTTACACTTTTATATTATTTTTGGGACTAACCTATTAACCCAACGCCCAGTGCAAATTGCTGTTTTTTTTGCCTATTTTAGTGTTTCGCAGAAAAGGAATATCAAACGGAATCCAAACGGAATGAAACCTTCGGAAACGTGATTTTTGGAACAAACGTGATCCAGAGGACTTGGAGTGGACGTCAAGAAACGAACGAGGAGTCCACGAGGCAGGGGGCGCGCCCTCCCCCCTCGTGGGCCCCTTGTGGCTCAACCGACCTACTTCTTCCTCCTATATATACTCATATACCCTGAAAACATCCAGGAGCACCACGAAACCCTATTTCCACCACCGCAACCTTCTGTACCCAAGAGATCCCATCTTGGGGCCTTTTCCAGAGCTCTGCCGGAGGTGGCATCGATCACGGAGGGCCTCTACATCAACTCCATGGCCTCTACGGTGATGTGTGAGTAGTTTACTTCAGACCTTCGGGTCCATAGTTATTAGCTAGATGGCTTCTTCTCTCTCTCTTTGAATCTCAATACAAAGTTATCCTCGATCTTCTTGGAGATCTATTCGATGTAACTCTTTTTGCGGTGTGTTTGTTGAGATCCGGTGAATTGTGGGTTTATGATCAAGTCTATCTATGAACAATATTTGATTCTTCTCTGAAATCTTTTATGTATGATTGGTTATCTTTGCAGGTCTCTTCGAATTATCAGTTTGGTTTGGCCTACTAGATTGATCTTTCTTGCAATGGGACAAGTGCTTAGCTTTGGGTTCAATCTTGCGGTGCTCGATCCCAGTGACAGAAAGGGAAACAACACGTATTGTATTGTTGCCATCGAGGATAAAAAGATGGGGTTTATATCATATTGCTTGAGTTTATCCCTCTACATCATGTCATCTTACCTAATGCGTTACTCTATTCTTATGAACTTAATACTCTATATGCATGCTGGATAGCGGTCGATGTGTGGAGTAATAGTAGTAGATGCAGGCAGGAGTCGGTCTACTTGTCACGGACATGATGCCTATATACATGATCATTCCTAGATATTCTCATAATTATTCACTTTTCTATCAATTGCTCCACGGGAATTTGTTCACCCACCCTAATACTTATGCCATCTTGAGAGAATCCGCTAGTGAAAGCTATGGCCCCCGGGTCTATTTTCCATCATATGTGTTTCCAATCTATTTTATTTTGCAATCTTTACTTTTCTATGTCATAAAAATACCAAAAATATTTATCTTATTATTATTATCTCTATCAGATCTCACTCTAGTAAGTGACCGTGAAGGGCTTGACAACCCCTTTATCGCGTCGGTTGCGAGGCTCTTATTTGTTTGTGTAGGTACGAGGGACTTGCGTGTGGCCTCCTACTGGATTGATACCTTGGTTCTCAAAAACTGAGGGAAATACTTATGCTACTTTGCGGCATCACCCTTTCCTCTTCAAGGGAAAACCAACGCAGTGCTCAAGATGTAGGAAGAAGGATTTCTGGCGCCATTGCCGGCGAGTCTACGCATAAGTCAAGACATACCAAGTACCCATCACAAACTCTTATCCCTCACATTACATTATTTGCCATTTGCCTCTCGTTTTCCTCTCCCCCACTTCACCTTTGCTGTTTTATTCACCGTTCTTTTGTTCGTCTTTTCGTTTGCTTTGATGTCTTACTTGGCTCGTTTGCTCATTTGGTTGGAATTGTTGTTTATTTATTGCTAAACAGAGAACCTAATATCTATGAATCCTCATCCGCTTGCTAATCTTTTTAAGAGATCCAATTACGATGAACCAATTGCTAGTGAGTTTTGTGCACTAGATTATCTTTATGAAGTTTTCCTTGAAATTTGTGAATCCAAAATTGTGATGAAGTACTTTATGGAGTGATTCACGATGGATCTTTGAATAAAAAGCACGATTGCAATGATGATAGTATAAATTCTATTAATGTCAATTGTGCTTATAATATGCAAAACCCTAAGCTTGGGGATGCTAGTTTCGCTATGTCTACTACTTGTTGCAATGATCATGATTGGGGTGATTCTTCTTTTGATTTGCAATAATATTGAAAGTGGGTTTGGAAGAGTGTCAACTTTACATCCCACATATTTGGAGGATGTTCAATCTTATGAATTTTTTGATAAAAGTGGGTTTGGAGAGGTCATGACTTTACTTAATGTTAATCCCACTATTTTGGAAGAGTGTCAACTTTGCATACATGTGGATCGTGTTAAGAATATGTTTTGTGATAGCTATATTTTTGAATTTGACTATGATCCTACATGTAATTGTTATGAGAGAGGAAAATATGGTGGTAGAAATTTTCATGTTACTAAATTACCTCTCGTTATGTTGAGATTACTATTGTTTCTTTCCGCTTCCTTGCATATGCTAGTTTTTTCTTCCCTTGATAATTTGTTTTCCTATAAGATGCCTATGCATAGGAAGTATGTTAGACTTAGATGTGTTTGTCACGTGTTTTATGATGCTCTCTTTGTGCTTCAATTCTTGTCTTTCATGTGAGCATCGTTGAAATCTTATGCCTAGCTATAAGGCTTTAAAAAAAGCGCTTGTTGGGAGACAACCCAATATTTTTCCTTGATGTTATTAAATAAATAATTCATCTATCCTCTTTTTAGATGTGGATTTATGCTTTTAATTAGTGTTTGTGCCAAGTATAACCTTTGGGAAGACTTGGGGAAAGTCTTTGCGATCTTGCTGTAAAAAACAGAAACTTTAGCGCTCACGAGATTTGCTACCATTTTTTTACTGGAGAGTGCTATTTAGTTAATTATTTTTGAATATGATTAATAGATAAATTACTCATGTCCAGCAATTTATTTTAGAATTTTTGGGGTTCCAGAAGTATTCGAAACCTACAGATTACTATAGACTATTCTATTTTTGACAGATTCCATTTTTCGTGTGTTGTTTGCTTATTTTGATGAATCTATGGAAAGTAATAGAGTTTATGAACCATAGAAAAGTTGGAATACAGTAGGTTTAACACAAATATAAATAAATAATGAGTTCATAACAGTACCTTGAAGTGGTGGGTTGTTTTCTTTTACTAACGGAGCTCACGAGATTTTCTTTTAAGTTTTGTGTTGTGAAGTTTTCAAGTTTTGGGTAAGATTTGATGGATTACGGAACAAGGAGAGGAAAGAACCTAAGCTTGGGGATGCCCAAGGCACCCCAAGGTAAAATCCAAGGACAACCAAAAGCCTAAGCTTGGGTATGCCCTAGAAGGCATCCCCTCTTTCGTCTTCATCCATCGGTAACTTTACTTGGAGATATATTTTTATTCACCACATGATATGTGTTTTGCTTGGAGAGTCTTGTATGATTTGAGTCTTTGCTTTTTAGTTTAACACAATCATCCTTTCTGTACACACCTTTTTGGAGAGACACACATGAATTGGAATTTATTAGAATACTCTATGTGCCTCACTTATACCTTTTGAGCTAGATAGTTTTGCTCTAGTGCTTCGCTTATATCTTTTAGAGCATGGTGGTGGTTGAATTTTATAGAAATTATTGATCTCTCATGCTTCACTTATATTATTTTGAGAGTCCCTTAGAACAGCATGGTAATTTTCTTTGGTTATGAATTTAGTCCTAATATGATAGGCATCCAAGATCGGTATAATAAAAACTTTCATAAAAAGTGCATTGAGTACTAGGAGAAGTTTGATACTTGACAATTGTTTTGAGATATAAAGGTGGTAATATTAGAGTGTGCTAGCTGAGTAGTTGTAAATTTGAGAAATACTTGCGTTGAAGTTTGCAAGTCCCGTAGCATGCTCGTATGGTGACCGTTGTGTAATAAATTTGAAACATGAGGTGTTATTTGATTGTCTTCCTTATGAGTGGCGGTCGGGGACGAGCGATGGTCTTTTCCTACCAATCTATCCTCCTAGGAGCATGCGCGTAATGCTTGGTTTTTGATGACTTGTAGATTTTTGCAATAAGTATGTGAGTTCTTTATGACTAATGTTGAGTCCATGGATTATACGCACTCTCACCCTTCCATCATTGCTAGCCTCTTCGGTACCGTGCATTGCCCTTTCTCACCTTGAGAGTTGGTGCAAACTTCGCTGGTGCATCCAAACCCCGTGATATGACACGCTCTGTCACACATAAACCTCCTTATATCTTCCTCAAAACAGCCACCATACCTATCTATTATGGCATTTCCATAGCCATTCCGAGATATATTGCCATGCAACTTTCCACCGTTCCATTTATCATGACACACATCATCATTGTCATATTGCCTTGCATGATCATGTAGTTGAGATCGTATTTGTGGTACATGTCACTCTTGATTCATTTCCCTTCCCGGTACACCGCCGGAGGTATTCATATAGAGTCATACTTTGTTCTAGTTTCGAGTTGTAAATAAATAGAAGTGTGATGATCATCATTAATAGACCACTGTCCCCAAAAAAGGCCAAATAAAAAAGGAAGGCCCCAAAAAAATAAAAAATAAAATAAAAGGGGCAATGCTACTATCCTTTTTTTCCACACTTGTGCTTCAAAGTAGCACCATGACCTTTATGGTTGAGAGTCTCTTGTTTTGTCACTTTCATATACTAGTGGAAAATTTTCATTATAGAACTTGGCTTGTATATTCCAACAATGGGCTTCCTCAATTGCCCTAGGTCTTCGTGAGCAAGCAAGTTGGATGCACACCCACTTACTTTCTTTTGTTTAGCTTTCATACATTTATAGCTCTAGTGCATCCGTTGCATGGCAATCCCTACTCCTTGCATTGAAATCAATTGATGGGAATCTCCCTAGCCCATTGATTAGTCGCGTCGATGTGAGACTTTCTCCTTTTTTGTCTTCTCCACGTAACCCCCACCATCATATTCTATTCCACCCGTAGTGCTATATCCATGTCTCACGCTCATGCATTGCGTGAAAGTTGAAAAAAGTTTGAGATTACTAAAGTGTGAAACAATTGCTTGGCTTGTCATCGGGGTTGTGCATGATGAGAGCATTCTTGTGTGACGAAAATGGAGCATGACCAAACTGTATGATTTTGTAGGGATGAACATTCTTTTGCCATGTTATTTTGAGAAGACATAATTGCTTGGTTAGTATGCTTGAAGTATTATTATTTTCATGTAAATATTAGACTTTTGTCTTGAATCTTTCAGATCTAAATATTCGTGCCACAATAAATAGAATTACATTGAGAATTATTCTAGGTAGCATTCCACATCAAAAATTCTGTTTTTATCATTTACCTACTCGAGGACGGGCAGGAATTAAGCTTGGGGATGCTCGATACGTCTCCAACGTATCTATAATTTTTGATTGTTCCATGCTATTATATTATCTGTTTTGGATGTTAATGGGCTTTATTTTACACTTTTATATTATTTTTGGGGCTAACCTATTAACCCAAGGCCTAGTGCAAATTGATATTTTTTTGCCTATTTCAGTGTTTTGTAGAAAAGGAATATCAAACGGAATCCAAACGGAATGAAACCTTCGGGAACGTGATTTTTGGAACAAACGTGATCCAGAGGACTTAGAGTGGACGTCGAGAAACGAACGAGGAGTCCACGAGGCAGGGGGCGCGCCCTCCCCCTCATGGGCCCCTCGTGGCTCAACCGACCTACTTCTTCCTCCTATATATACTCATATACCCTGAAAACATCCAGGAGCACCACGAAACCCTATTTCCACCGCCGCAACCTTCTGTACCCAAGAGATCCCATCTTGGGGCCTTTTCCGGAGCTCCACCTGAGGGGGCATCGATCACGGAGGGCCTCTACATCAACTCCATGGCCTCTCCGGTGATGTGTGAGTAGTTTACTTCAGACCTTCGGGTCCATAGTTATTAGCTAGATGGCTCCCTCTCTCTCTTTGAATCTCAATACAAAGTTCTCCTCGATCTTCTTGGAGATCTATTCGATGTAACTCTTTTTGCGGTGTGTTTGTCGAGATCCGATGAATTGTGGGTCTATGATCAAGTCTATCTATGAACAATATTTGATTCTTCTCTGAAATCTTTTATGTATGATTGGTTATCTTTGCAAGTCTCTTCGAATTATCAGTTTGGTTTGGCCTACTAGATTGATCTTTCTTGCAATGGGAGAAGTGCTTAGCTTTGGGTTCAATCTTGCGGTGCTCGATCCCAATGACAGAAAGGGAAACGACGCGTATTGTATTGTTTCCATCGAGGATAAAAAGATGGGGTTTATATCATATTGCTTGAGTTTATCCCTCTACATCATGTCATCTTACCTAATGTGTTACTCTGTTCTTATGAACTTAATACTCTATATGCATGCTGGATAGCGGTCGATGTGTGGAGTAATAGTAGTAGATGCAGGCAGGAGTCGGTCTACTTGTCACGGACGTGATGCCTATATACATGATCATGCCTAGATATTCTCATAATTATTCGCTTTTCTATCAATTGCTCGGCAGTAATTTGTTCACCCACCGTAATACTTATGCTATCTTGAGAGAGGCCGCTAGTGAAACCTATGGCCGCCG
Organism: Triticum urartu; assembly: GCF_003073215.2. Classification (NCBI taxonomy): domain Eukaryota; kingdom Viridiplantae; phylum Streptophyta; class Magnoliopsida; order Poales; family Poaceae; genus Triticum; species Triticum urartu. The sequence goes on along the minus strand of NC_053024.1, from coordinate 646,821,215 downwards.
GGTCTATTTTCCATCATGTAAGTTTCCAATCTATATTATTTTGCAATCTTTACTTTCAATCTATATCATAAAAATACCAAAAGTATTTATCTTATTATTATTATCTCTAACAGATCTCACTCTCATAAGTGACAGTGAAGGGCTTGACAACCCCTTTATCGCGTTGGTTGCGAGGTTCTTATTTGTTTGTGTAGGTACGAGGGACTTGCGTGTGGCCTCCTACTGGATTGATACCCTGGTTCTCAAAAACTGAGGGAAATACTTACGCTACTTTGCCGCATCACCCTTTCCTCTTCAAGGGAAAACCAACGCAATGCTCAAGAGGTAGCAGCCGCCCCCCTTTCCTTTCTCCTCTCCCCCCTTCCTTCTCTCCTACTCCTTCTACATGGAAGGGGGGAATCCTACTCCTGGTGGGAGTAGGACTCCCCTAGGGCGCGCCATAGAGAGGGTCGGCCCCTCCCCTCCTCCACTCCTTTATATACGGGGGAGGGGCACCCCATAGACACATAAGTTGATCATTGATCTTTAGCCGTGTGCAGTGCCCCCTCCACCATAATCCACCTCAGTAATATTGTAGCGGTGCTTAGGCGAAGCCCTATTCCGGTAGAAACATCATCACCGTCATAATGGCATCATGCTGACGAAGCTCTCCCTCGAAGCTCTACTGGATCGTGAGTTCGCAGGACGTCACCGAGCCGAACATGTGCAGATCGCGGAGGTGTCGTATCTTCGGTACTAGATCGGTCGATCATGAAGACGTACGACTACATAAACCGCTTTGTCATAGCGCTTCCGCTTACGGTCTACGAGGGTACATAGATGATACTCTCCCTTCTCGTTGCTATGCATCACCATGATCTTGCGTGTGCGTAGGAAATTATTTGAAATTACTGCGTTCCCCAATAGACACCGCATTGATAAATGATCGGTGGGTGATGAGGTGGAGCGGTGGTGTTCTGGTGGGAGTCTGCTGGCAAGGCGCCTGGTGGGCCTTGAGCTTGATGGCTCTGGAGGCCTTGCCGAGGCTAACTGGTATTGACCCTCCCGGCGTGGCTTCAACCCTGCCGAGCTTGCCTGCCCAACAAGGGAGGCCTTGCCTGAGGTGCTTCTCTGGTGGTTTGACCTTCTTAATGCACTCTTTGATCTTACGAAGAGCGGTTTCTCTGGCTCATCTTGCATTATGCATGAGTTCTTGATGCATGCTCCGTCATACACCTGTGCACAAGTCCGGCCGATGAACACAAATGTTTGTCGCACCAACACATAGAAAAATTAATGAATCAAAATAAGAAAGAAGTGAACCAACAAGAGGTTTATCTATCAGAGCCGTGTGTTAGAATTAAAGATAATGCCTTCAGAGGACAAATGAGAATTGCTATTGATCTAACTGAGATTATTTTATCTTTTTGACCATTGTGTCGTATAAAACTGTAGACTAGCAAAAACAAGGCACAATAACTGATGTAAAATGCCATTGGGCATGTGGTGACTGCTAGGTAGCGACCGTTGAGGTGAACGAAGGTTAACACTGGATCATATCTAGAGAGCTAGTTCAACTTTCTTTATAGCAAGTACTGAATTGTGAGTGTCAAGGGTTGCGCGAGGGGTCAATTTCACTGGGCATTTTGAGTACATGCAGATGAAGAATGGTCTAACAAAAGAGAAGGAGTACTCGTTTAAGAACTACTCCCTCCATCCCAAAATAAGTGACTCAACTTTGTACTAACTTTTAGTATAAAGTTGAGTCACTTATTTTGGGAGGGAGGGAGGGAGTATTTTTCTAGATGATGTATGTGTCACCAAATGTCAGCCTGATGGTAAACCTGTAACATCACGGATTGATGGGTAACAGAAGGTTCCGCCATGTGATTAGTATTGATAGAAGGGGAGAGAGGGGTGGCAGGTAGAGAGGAATGATTGACCTTGAGTAGTATTCATGGAGTGTTAATGTTTTCTTATGTCAAATTTTACGTAGTGAATAAATAGAAATGTAACTATTTGAATTCGAAACATAATTTAATTATGAAATTATCGTAATATTACCTCGGGTGAAGAATAATTTATTCTGCACCCTGGGTGATGAATAGTAACACTATATACATATATATCATGCTCATGTTTTCGCAAGCAGGGCTCCAAAGATTTCTACGAGATAATCAACGACTTCTTGTCCAGAGCTCATGTGAGTTATCATGATGATTCCAGCACCCAACTTCTCTTTAATAAAGAACATGTCTATTATCTTCACAAGTTTTGTTATGTCATGTTGCACTAGATTATTATCATTGTTGATGGTAGATTTGTTCTCACATCTCACATTCAAAGGATCTTGTCTCAACACTTACAAGTTGAGTAGAAGGTCCCTTACCCACAACATTTCATTCAACCCTTGGGACATTGCCCTATGGTGAGATTCTGCCATTGATTTTGACATTTCATATTTTTTTGCTTATCCATGATACCAAGTTTCCACCAACAAACACAAATAGCCAGAGGTTGATCGCCTATCATCAAGACTGCTAGCCTAGACAACATCACTATAATAATCGACATATTTGCTATGAAATACGCTTGGTATGAGCTAACTAAAACAAAATCATGAACTTCTATAGTGAATAGTGCATATGCTAGAAATGCACTTTTTTGCGGGGTAAATAGGAGTGTTATTTCGAATGATATGGTTACAGTAAAGAGCAATATTTTCTCGATACATAGGGCCCCTCTATGTAGCCATAGAGCTGGGCTACATTTAGTACAGCTATACCTTGCCAAACAATCTGCAAAACTATTTTGATATATACGAAGCTTATGCGGAATAAACTCCCGCTCTACCAATATTGTTGTAATCTCCAGAGCCAAGTGATCATATGTAGAATGATCCAAAGAGTTGTCAGTCAAAATAGATAGTGTTAGTGTTGAGTCTGACCAAACAATGACTGGAAGATCCATGTGTTCAGGAGCAAGAGCCATGCCTTGCATTCAGTGGATGAGCCAGGAATTAAAGGTTGGTGGGGTGGCAAATGTCTCAAACTTTTGATAACATGGGTCAAATTACAGTAATACATGTATTTTACATAAATTTTACACTGTTCATCTCCGAATTAGGACTAAATCAGGGATGTCGGGGGGTAGGCCCCTGCTGGCCCCCCGTCTCCGCCGCTGCTTGCATTAGTGCATGGATTTCTGCTTCATTGATGTCATTACAATTGAACATGAATCTATGTCTACGCTGTACCATCTGTTGCTGGAAAAGAACCATCAAGAGAGAGAGAGTTGCCTTATGTGTGTGTAGCTTGCACAATAACGCATTTCATCATAAAAAATTATAGCGTGCTTCCCCTAGCATAAGGCTAGGCTTTCCTATCCTCGCAGGCGATTCCGTCGCTGATACGTCTCCAACGTATCGATAATTTTTGATTGTTCCATGCTATTATATTATCAACCTTGGATGTTTTACATGCATTTATATGCTATTTTATATGATTTTTGGGACTAACCTATTAAACTAGAGCCCACTGCCAATTTCTGTTTTCCCCTTGTTTCAGTGTTTCGCAGAAAAGGAATATCAAACGGAGTCCAAACGGAATGAAACCTTCGAAAAAGTTATTTTTGGAAAGAAAGCAATACAGGAGACTTGGAGTGCACGTCAGGGGATCAACGAGGCGAGCATGAGGCAGGGGGCGCGCCCTCCACCCTCGTGGTCCCCTCATGGCTCCCCTGATGTATTTCTTCCGCCTATATATATCCATATACCCTAAAACTATCGGGGAGCAGAATAGATCGGGAGTTCCGCCGCCAGAAGCCTCCGTAGCCACCGAAAACCAATTTAGACCCGTTCCGGCACCCTGCCGGAGGGGGCAATCCCTCTCCGGTGGCCATCTTCATCATTCCGGCGCTCTCCATGACGAGGAGGGAGTAGTTCTCCCTCGGGGCTGAGGGTGTGTACCAGTAGCTATGTGTTTGATCTCTCTCTCTCGTGTTCTTGAGGTGGCATGATCTTGATGTATCGCGAGCTTTGCTATAATAGTTGGATCTTATGATGTTTCTCCCCCTCTACTCTCTTGTAATGGATTGAGTTTTCCCTTTGAAGTTATCTTATTGGATTGAGTCTTTAAGGATTTGAGAACACTTGATGTATGTGTTGCTGTGCTTATCTGTGGTGACAATGGGATATCACGTGATCCACTTGATGTATATTTTGGTGATTAACTTGCGGGTTCCGCCCATGAACCTATGCATAGAGGTTGGCACACGTTTTCGTCTTGACTCTCTGGTAGAAACTTTGGGGCACTCTTTGAGGTTCTATGTGTTGGTTGAATAGATGAATCTGAGATTGTGTGATGCATATCGTATAATCATACCCATGGATACTTGAGGTGACATTGGAGTATCTAGGTGACATTAGGGTTTTGGTTGATTCGTGTCTTAAGGTGTTATTCTAGTACGAACTCTAGGGCTGTTTCTGACACTTATAGGAATAGCCCAACGGATTGATTGGAAAGAATAACTTTGAGGTGGTTTCATACCCTACCATAATCTCTTCGTTTGTTCTCCGCTATTAGTGACTTTGGAGTGACTCTTTGTTGCATGTTGAGGGATATTTATATGATCCAATTATGTTATTATTGTTGAGAGAGCTTGCACTAGTGAAAGTCTGAACCCTAGGCCTTGTTTCAACGCATTGCAATACCGTTTACGCTCACTTTTATCATTAGTTACCTTGCTGTTTTATACTTTCAGATTACAAAAACCTTTATCTACCATTCATATACCACTTGTATCACCATCTCTTCGCCGAACTAGTGCACCTATACAATTTACCATTGTATTGGATGTGTTTGGGACACAAGAGACTCTTTGTTATTTGGTTGCAGGGTTGCTTGAGAGAGACCATCTTCATCCTACGCCTCCTACGGATTGATAAACTTCTGCACTTGGAGGCCCAACAACGTCTACAAGAAGAAGGTTGTGTAGTAGACATCAGTCGCTCGTGAGTCCCCCGTCACGATCGATCTCCCTCCTCCCCGTAGGAGGCCTACGAACGATGCCCTCAGGTCCTCCTCCCCCTCGGTAGCGATGGATCCACCTGCGGACGCCCTCTTAGGAACCAGTGTTGGCGGCGGCTCCTCTAGGGCGCCGGATCTTGGTGATGTGCTGGAACAACTCAACTTGGAAGACGAAGAAATTGATGATCTGGTGATAGATGAAGCCGATCCAGAGATCAATGAAAGTGTGAGATGGCTTGCGCTGGCTAGGGTTTGCACGGACAAGACCTTCAGCCAGTCGGCTTTCTACAAGGATATGCGTGCAGCATGGAATACTGCGCAGCCGGTGAGGTTCCGCCCGGTAGGTCCGAAGCTCTTTGTCGTGCAGGCTTCATGCTTGGGAGACTAGGAATGGATGATGGATCAAGGGCCATGGATCTTCAGGAATCTACTTGTGCTGATGGTTCCATATGATGGCTTTACAAAAGCAGAAGAGGTGCCGATGGTGTTCATGCCGATCTGGCTCCAAATTCATAAGATCCCGGAGGCGTTTTGTAAGAAAAATATTGTGGAAAATCTACTTCGGAACTCAGGAGAGATTATAGAGATGAGGCTCAACGGTAATACTCGTGGTGATTACATTAGGGTTAGGGTTCGGCACGGCGTCCGCCGACCTCTCACCAAGTTTGTCAGTGTCATGAGGGGGAAAGAGCGCCAAATTTATTTGGTGAGATATGAAAAATTGGCACGCTTCTGCAGTGTATGTGGGCTGATTGGACACGACTGCAAGGAGTGCGGATCCGGTGTGCATGAGGAGAAGGATAAGAAGTATGGCGCTTGGCTCTATGCGGACAGCTTGAATAAGCCTCCTTCCCATGATAGCTTTAGCCGAGGGAGGAACCAGAAGCAGCCCGCTCCTCAACCCTCACAGAACATCTCGCCAAGGGAGAAGGTGATTTATCTGGAGACCTTGGATGCGGCAACAAGCCCATCTAAGGAGGGACGCACGAACATGCAAATGGATCCTGCTGCTAGGAAAAGACTCGCATTGGAGGGTGATTGCTACCTCTTGAGCACTGTGTTGGTTTTCCCTTGAAGAGGAAAGGGTGATGCAGTAAAGTAGCGTAAGTATTTCCCTCAGTTTTTGAGAACCAAGGTATCAATCCAGTAGGAGATCACGCTCGAGTCCCACACACCTACACAAACAAATAAGAACCTCGCAACCAAGGCGATAAAGGGGTTGTCAATCCCTTCGCGGTCACTTACGAGAGTGAGATCTGATAGATATGATAATATTTTTGGTATTTTTATGATAAAGAGAAATAAAGATGCAAAGTAAAATAAATGGAAATAGAAATAACTAAGTGTTGGAAGATTAATATGATGGATGGAAGATAGACCCGGGGGCCATAGGTTTCACTAGTGGCTTCTCTCAAGATCATAAGTATTACGATGGGTAAACGAATTACTGTCGAGCAATTGATAGAATTGAGCATAGTTATGAGAATATCTAGGTATGATCATGTATATAGGCATCACGTCCATAACAAGTAGACCGAAATGATTCTGCATCTACTACTATTACTCCACACATCGACCGCTATCCAGCATGCATCTAAAGTATTAAGTTCATAAGAACAGAGTAATGCTTTAAGTGAGATGACATGATGTAGAGGGATAAACTCATGTAATATGATATAAACCCCATCTTTTTATCCTCGATGGCAACAATACAATATGTGCCTTGCTGCCCCTGCTGTCACTGGGAAAGGACACCGCAAGATTGAACCCAAAGCTAAGCACTTCTCTGTGACGCCCTCGATTCAATCGTACACTAATCATACAGGCAAATGTGTACGATCAAGATCAAGGACTCACGGGAAGATATCACAACACAACTCTAGACACAAATTAAAATAATACAAGCTTTATATTACAAGCCAGGGGCCTCGAGGGCTCGAATACATAAGCTCGAATACACAAGAGTCAGCGGAAGCAACAATATCTGAGTACAGACATAAGTTAGACATGTGTGCCTTAAGAAGGCTAGCACAAAAGCAACAACGATCGAAAAGGCAAGGCCTCCTGCCTGGGAGCCTCCTAACTACTCCTAGTCGTATGCGGTCTTCACGTAGTAGTAGGCATCCTCCGGATAGTAGTAGTCATCAGTGGCGTCGTCTGGATCCTGGGCTCCACCATCTGGTTGCGACAACCAGAAAGAAGAAAGAAGGGGGAAAGGGGGAAGCAAAGCAACCGTGAGTACTCATCCAAAGTACTCGCAAGCAAGGATCTACACTACATATGCAACATTATTAAAGGAAGGCTGTATATGTGGACTGAGCTACAGAATGCCAGAAGAGAAGGGGGAAAGCCTAGCCTATCGAAGACTAGCATCTTCTCGAACCCACCATCTCGCAGCAATAGGAGGGAGTAGAGTAGCATAAAGTAAAGTAGTAGAAGTGTTATCAACCTCGGCCAGAGATCCTCTCTCGACTCCAAGCGAGAAAGCAATCCCAGAGCCATACTATCCAGTTATCATCACAATCCAATACTCATATCCAGGTCTCATCTCAAGTATCCAGTTCTAGTTGTACCGATCGGGATACAACTTCAAGTGTCCGTTACCGTAGGACAGGTTATCGATAGATGTTTTCTTCCCTGCATGGGTGCACCAACTTACCCACCATGCTCGATTAACTCCGGCCGGACACACTTTCCTGGGTCATGCCCGGCCTCGGAAGATCAACACGTCGCAGCCCTACCTAGGCACAATAGAGAGGTCAGCACGCCGGTCTAAATCCTATGGCGCAGGGGTCTGGGCCCATCGCCCTTTGCACACCTGCACGTTGCGAACGCGGCCGGAAGCAGAACTAGCCCCCTTAATACAAGAGCAGGCTTACGGTCCAATCTGGCACGCGCCGCTCAGTCGCTGACGTCACGAAGGCTTCGGCTGATACCACGACGTCGAGTGCCCATAACTGTTCCCGCGTAGATGGTTAGTGCGTATTGGCCAGAAGCCCCTTAGATCAAATATCCAAATCATAGTGGATTAGGAACGCGCGGTAGCGAGCAGAGACTCACGATCGATGTGACCCCGTCACCCCGTCTCGAGTACTTGCGGCAAGGGCTAAGAATGCCTGGCCACGCCTCGTAAGTATCTTGCGGGCACCTTCCAGGTCAACCCGACTCCACATCACTCGCAATTAAGCTCGTGCGGGTACCACTCAGGGTCAACCCGTCTTTAGTCGCATGGTTCAGTGCAAAGTCATAGTAACCATAGTAACTGTGTGTCTAACACCAAGGGGAAAACCCGAGGAATCACCCCCGGTGAATTCCACTCGATATTGTCATCAAGGTGAACGTAAGAGGATCCACCCTCGAGGTTCATGTTTCATGGGTTGCACGACAGAGCCATAACGGAAGTGGTTAAGGAGGAAATCACCCTCGATGACCTCGACCGTAAAGCTACACTACGAAGATCTCATTAGGAATGATGTAAGAGGTTCCACCCTCGACACTCGATGGTAACTCTGCAGAGCCGTACAACTAAGGGGGGGAGTGATGTGCGGTGTCGGGCCCTGGGCATCAATCACGTTGATCGAGTCATCGAACATAAAGCGGGGCAACTGGGACAAGGTGGGGGTCACTGATGTATCACTTACCATCCTATACTAAGCAGTTTAGGATAAGCAAGTAAGTTATGAAAGCAGGTAACAACAACAGGCTATGCATCAGAGTAGGATCATACAGAAAACAGTAGCAGTTCTAATGCAAGCATGAGAGGGAAAGAAATGGGCGATATCGGAATGCTCAAGGGGGGGGTTTGCTTGCCTGGTTGCTCTAGCAAGGAGGGTCGTCGTCGACGTAGTCGATCACAGCGGCAGCGGTCTCGGGATCTACCGGAGAGAAGAGGGGGAAGAAACAGTAAATACATAGCAAGAAAGTGCATAACAGGACAACAGGCAGAGCTAGACGTGTTCTAACGCGGTGCTACACGATACCGGTGAAGGGGGATAACATCCGGGAAAGTTTTCCCGGTTCCGGACCTGTGTCAGACAGATGACCGGAGAGGGAAAGTTCCATGTTCAGATAGTTAGAGGCATCTGACAGGTAAACAGACCACGTGTTCGGATTTGACTCGTCGTTCTGAGAAACTTTCATGTAGAAAACTTTTTCATCCGAGTTACGGACTATTTTATATGAATTTACAAAGATTAAAGCATTTTCTAAAAGTTTGGATTTATTTTAAATCGAGTTGACCAAGTCAACCTGACTAGTCAAATGAGGAGTGTGTGGCCCATATGTCATAGGAAGCAACTAAAATATTCTAGTTAATTAGATTAATTAGTCTAGGGGTCCACTTGTCATAGGCTACACCTAATAACAGAAATAAACCTACCTAATTAACTAAACTAATTAAGTACAAGGGGCCACTTGGCATATGCTAGTTTAGCTCCTAATCTAACCTACCACTAATTAACTAGTCCGGCCATTGGTGGTCAGCTCACGGCTGTGCACACTCACGCACAACACATGGGTGCTCTGCCCTGGCCAACAGCAACAGCAAATGGCAACAACGGGCAGCAGCAGGTAGCATCAGCAGCCAACGCAAAGGAGCAGCAGTAGCACAAAGCAAAGCAGCGGCAAAAGTAGCAGGAGGAGCGGCAAGCAAGCAATAGCTCAGAGGCTAGTAGCTAAGCAGCAGCAGCAGCAAGTAATCAGCAGCGGCATGCAGTAGAAACAGCAAAGCAGCAACAACGGCGGCGGCGCTAGATACATCGGGAGCAGCAAAAGTGGGCAGCAGCAGTTCTAGGCAGAACAAGCAGCGGCGCCAATGCCTGTGGGCTTGGCCAGGCGCAGGGGCGAACGAGGCCCGAGCGCGGCCTGGTGCGGCAGGGAGGCGAGGCGAGGCGCAGGCACAGGGTGGTCACGGCGTGGGGGTGGGGCGGACGCGAGTCGCGTGGGCGCTGGCCGTGACGGACGACGGCTATGGCTACGGGCGGGATACGCGCTCCGACGATAGATCGAGACCCGGGAGAGAGGGAAACATTGGAGGAGCTCACATTGGTGCGGTAGTGAGGGTCGGCGGGCTCGGGGTTGCAGCGGATCGGCCGAATTGACGACGGCGTCCGTCGAGATGCAGAGGCGGAGAAGAGCGCGATGGCGACGCGCGAGGGCCTCCCGGCTTGGTCCAGTGGTTGAAGTCGGCGTAGAAGAGGACGGCGCTGCCTCTAGACATCTCGTCGTCGCTCGGGGACGACCATGGCCATGAATGCACGGCGATGACTTCGCTCGGGTTCGTGTTGTGAGGGAGAAGCTGCGCGAGAGGAAGAGGAGGAGAGCATCTAGGGTTCGTCTACGGGGTGAGGAGGGCCTTATACACCTCGGGGCTCACCGGATGATCGACATGGCGGCATCGGGCACATGGACGGGCAGCCAGACGCCACGCCATGGCGTTGTCTCCTTCTTTGGCAAGAGAAAGGAGAAAGGCCGGCCAGGTGGGCTGGGCCTGGAACAGGGGGAGTGAGAGGCCACATGCTCAGGGGCTTTCCTCATTTCTTTTTATTTTTCTGATTTTACTTAAACCTTCTATGTTTTCTAATTAAGGTAGCTACTAAACGGTTTTTGAGAGATGTGATACTTTGCACATAAATCAAGCTCAATAATGTGGCACAAAAAGTTTCAAAGCAATTGAAAAGGTTTAAATATTTTTAGAAGTTGAAAAGGTCAATTGATATGTTGATGGACCACTTCATATTTTCCCAAGGATTATATGGTGAGTCAAACGATGTTGGTTTTAACATGACAAATATCAGGGGGATTTATACTAAAATGCGAACATTTTAGTATTATAGTTTGGAGAAACAATATTTTGACTTGTCTTTTAATTTGAATTTGAGGTCGGTTTGGGACAAAGTGATGATTAACAAAATTTAATTATGATTACATGGCACCATTAACAGGAGTTTACTGTATCTTGACACCCGGGATGTTACATTCTCCCATTGCAAGAAATATCAATCTAGTAGGCCAAACCAAACTGATAATTCGAAGAGACTTGCAAAGATAAACCAATCATACATAAAAGAGAAGATTCAAATATTGTTCATAGATAAACTTGATCATAAACCCACAATTCATCGGATCTCGACAAACACACCGCAAAAGAAGATTACATCGAATAGATCTCCAAGAAGATCGAGGAGAACTTTGTATTGAGATCCAAAGAGAGAGAAGAAGCCATCTAGCTAATAACTATGGACCCGAAGGTCTGAAGTAAACTACTCACACATCACCGGAGAGGCCATGGAGTTGATGTAGAGGCCCTCCGTGATCAATGCCCCTCCGGCGGAGCTCCGGAAAAGGCCCCAAGATGGGATCTCTTGGGTACAGAAGGTTGCAGTGGTGGAATTAGGTTTTCGTGGTGCTCCTGGATGTTTGGGGGGTACGTGGATATATACAGGAGGAAGGAGTACGTCGGTGGAGCAACGAGGGGCCCACGAGGGTGGAGGGCGTGCCCAGGGGGGTAGGCGCGCCCCCTGCCTCGTGGCCTCCTTGATTGTTTCTTGACACCCACTCCAAGTCTCCTGGACCACGTTTGTTGAGAAAATCACGTTCCCGAAGGTTTCATTCCGTTTGGACTCCGTTTGATATTCCTTTTCGGCGAAACTCTAAAATAGGCAAAAAACAACAATTTGGGCTGGGCCTCCGGTTAGTAGGTTAGTCCCAAAAATGATATAAAAGTGTAAAATAAAGCCCATTAACATCCAAAGCAGGTAATATAATAGCATGGAACAATAAAAAATTATAGATACGTTGGAGACGTATCAAGCATCCCCAAGCTTAATTCATGCTCGTCCTTGAGTAGGTAAATGATAAAAATAGAATTTTTGATGTGGAATGCTTCCTAACATATTTCTCAGTGTAATTTTTCTTTATTGTGGCATGAATGTTCAGATCCAAAAGATTCAAGATAAAAGTTTAATATTGACATAAAAATAATAATACTTCAAGCATACTAACTAAGCAATCATGTCTTCTCAAAATAACATGGCCAAAGAAAGTTCATCCCTACAAAATCATATAGTTTAGTCATGCTCCATTTTCGTCACACAAGAATGCTCTCATCATGCACAACCCCGATGACAAGCCAAGCAATTGTTTCACACTTTAGTAATCTCAAACTTTTTTCGACTTTCACGCAATACATGAGCGTGAGCCATGGATATAGCACTATGGGTGGAATAGAATATAATGAAGGGGGTTATGTGGAGAAGACAAAAAAGGAGAAAGTCTCACATCGACGCGGCTAATCAATGGGATAGGGAGATGCCCATCAATTGATGTCAATGCAAGAAGTAGGGATTGCCATGCAACGGATGCACTAGAGCTATAAATGTATGAAAGCTCAACAAAAGAAACTAAGTGGGTGTGCATCCAACTTGCTTTCTCACGAAGACCTAGGGCACTTGAGGAGGCCCATTGTTGGAATATACAAGCCAAGTTCTATAATGAAAAGTTCCCACTAGTATATGAAAATGACAAAACAAGAGACTCTCTATCACAAAGATCATGGTGCTACTTTGAAGCACAAGTGTGGAAAAAGGATAGTAGTATTGCCCCTTTTTATTCTCTTTTTTGGGCCTTCTTTTTTTTCTTTTTTTGGCCTTTCTCTTTTTTTGGGACAATGCTCTATTAATGATGATCATCACATTTCTATTTATTTACAACTCAATGATTACAACTCGATACTAGAGCAAGATATGACTCTATATGAATACCTCCGACGGTGTACCAGCATGTGCAATGACTCATGAGTGACATGTATGAAAAAATATGAACGGTGGCTTTGCCACAGATACGATGTCAACTACATGATCATGCAAGGCAATATGACAATGATGATGTGTGTCATAATAAACGGAATGGTGGAAAGTTGCATGGCAATACATCTCGGAATGGCTATGGAAATGCCATAATAGGTAGGTATGGTGGCTGTTTTGAGGAAGATATAAGGAGGTTTATGTGTGATAGAGCGTATCATATCACGGGATTTGGATGCACCAGCGAAGTTTGCACCAACTCTCAAGGTGAGAAAGGGCAATGCACGATACCGAAGAGGCTAGCAATGATGGAAGGGTGAGAGTGCGTATAATCCATGGACTCAACATTAGTCATAAAGAACTCACATACTTATTGCAAAAATCTACAATTAATGAAAAACCAAGTATTACGTGCATGCTCTTAGGGGGATAGATTGGTAGGAAAAGTCCATCGCTCGTCCCCGACAGCCACTCATAAGCAAGACAATCAAATAACACCTCATGTTTCAAATTTGTTACACAATGTTTACCGTACGTGCATGCTACAGGACTTGCAAACTTCAACACAAGTATTTATCAAATTCACAACCACTCAACTAGCACAACTTTAATATCACTATCTCCATATATCAAAACAATCATCAAGTATCAAACTTCTCTTAGTATTCAATGAACTTATATGAAAGTTTTTATTATGCCTAAAAGAAAATTGCCATGTTGGTCTAAAGGACTCTCAAAATAATATAAGTGAAGCATGAGAGATCAATTATTTATATAAAATAAAACCACTGCCGTGCTCTAAAAGATATAAGTGAAGCACTAGAGCAAAAACTATATAGCTCAAAAGATATAAGTGAAGCATATAGAGTATTCTCATAAATTTCAAATCATGTGAGTCTCTCTCAAAAGGTGTGTACAGAAAGTATTATTCTGGTAAAATAAAAAGCAAAGACTCAAATCATACAAGCCGCTCCAAGCAAAACACATATCATGTGGCGAATAAAAATATAGCTCCAAGTAAAGTTACCGATGGACGAAGACAAAAGAGGGGATGCCTTCCGGGGCATCCCCAAGCTTAGGCTTTTTGGTGTCCTTGAATTTTACCTTGGGGTGCAATGGGAATCCCCAATCTTAGGCTCTTGCCACTCCTTGTTCCATAATCCATCAAATCTTTACCCAAAATTTGAAAACTTCACAACACAAAACTTAAATAGAAAATCTCGTGAGCTCCGTTAGCGAAAGAAAACAAAACACCACTTCAAGGTACTGTAATGAACTCATTCTTTATTTATATTGGTGTTAAACCTACTGTCTTCCAACTTATCTATGGTTTATAAACTCTTTTAGTAGCCATAGATTCATCAAAATAAGCAAACAACACATGAAAAACAGAATCTGTCAAGAACACAACAGTCTGTAGTAATCTGTAACTAACGCAAACTTCTGAAATCCCAAAAATTCTAAAATAAATTTCTAAACGTGAGGAATTTATCTATTAATCATTTGAAAAAATAATTAACTAAATATCACTTTTCAAATAAAAATGGCAGCAATTCTCGTGAGCACTAAAGTTTCTGTTTGTTACAGCAAGATCAAAAGGACTTTCCCCAAGTCTTCCCAACGGTTCTACTTGGCACAAACACTAATTAAACACAAAAAACACAACCAAAACAGAGGCTAGATAAATTATTCATTACTAAACAGGAGCAAAAAGCAAGGAATAAAAATAAAATTGGGTTGCCTCCCAACAAGCGCTGTCGTTTAACGCCCCTATCTAGGCATAAAAAGCAAGGATAGATCTAGGTATTGCCATCTTTGGTTTGCAATCCATAAGTGGCTCTCATAATAGATTCATATGGTAATTTAATTTTTTTTCTAGGAAAGTGTTCCATGCCCTTCCTTAACGGAAATTGGAATCTAATATTCCCTTCCTTCATATCAATAATTGCACCAATATTTCTAAGGAAAGGTCTACCAAGAATAATAGGACATGAAGGATTGCAATCTATGTCAAGAACAATGAAATCTATGGGCACATAGTTCCTATTTTCAACAATAAGAACATCATTAATTCTTCCCATAGGTTTCTTAATAGTGGAATCCGCAAGGTGCAAGTTTAAAGAACAATCATCAAATTCACGGAATCCTAGCAAATCACATAAAGTTTTTGGAATCGCGGAAACACTAGCACCCAAATCACACAAAGCATAGCGTTCATGATCTTTAATTTTAATTTTAATAGTAGGTTTCCACTCATCATAAAGTTTTCTAGGGATAGAAACTTCCAACTCAAGTTTTTCTTCATAAGATTGCATCAAAGCATCAATGATATGTTTAGTAAAAGCTTTATTTTGACTATAAGCATGAGGAGAATTTAGCACGGATTGCAACAAGGAAATAGAATCTATCAAAGAGCAATTATCATAATTAAATTCCTTGAAATCCAAAATAGTGGGTTCATTGATATCTAAAGTTTTGACCTCTTCAATCCCACTTTACCAATTTTCGCATCAAGATCTAAAAACTCTGAATTTTTAGAATGCCTTCTAGGTAATGGTGGCTCATCTTCAGTCCCATCATTATCAAGATTCATATTGCAAAAGAAAGATTTAATAGAAGACACATCAATAAAGTTAGATCTTCATCTTTATTTTCATAGAAACTAGAAGAACACGCTTTCACAAAGCAATCTTCCTTAGCACGCATCCTAGCGGTTCTTTCTTTGCACTCATCAATGGAAATTCTCATGGCTTTGAGAGACTCATTGATATCATTATTAGGTGGGATATATATATGTTTCAAAGAATCAACATCAAGAGAAATTCTATAAACGTTCCTAGCCAATTCATCAACCTTAAGCAATTTTTCTTCAAGCAAAGCATTGAAATTCTTTTACGAATTCATAAACTCCTTAACACTAGTCTCAAATTCAGAGGGCATATTATTAAAATTTCCATAAGAATTGTGGTAGGAATTACCATAATTATTAGAGGAATTACTAGGAAACGGCCTAGAATTAAAATTACATCTATAGGCGTTGATACCAAAATTGTTCCTACCAACAAAATTCACATCCATAGATTCATTATTATTCTCAATCAAAGTAGACAAAGGCATATCATTAGGATCAGTAGGAGCACTCTTATTAGCAAACAATTTCATAAGTTCATCCATCTTTCCACTCAAAACATTAATTTCTTCTATCGCATGCACTTTTTTATTACTAGATCTTTCAGTGTGCCATTGAGAATAATTAACCATAATATTATCTAGGAGTTTAGTAGCTTCTCCTAAAGTGACTTCCATAAAAGTGCCTCCCGCGGCCGAATCTAAAAGATTTCTAGAAGCAAATTCAATCCGGCATAAATTTTTGTATAATCATCCAAAGATTCAAACCATGTGTAGGGCAATTACGTATCATTAATTTCATCCTCTCCCAAGCTTGTGCAACATGTTCACGATCAAGTTGCTTAAAATTCATAATATCATTACTAAGAGAGATGGTCTTAGAGGGAGGAAAATACTTAGAGATAAAAGCATCTTTGCACTTATTCCATGAATCAATACTATTTTTAGGCAAACACGAAAACCAAGCTTTAGCACGATCTCTAAGGGAAAAAGGAAATAGCTTCAATTTAACAATATCATTGTCCACATCTTTCTTCTTTTGCATATCACACAAATCAACAAAGCTATTTAGATGGGTAGCGGCATCTTCACTAGGAAACCCAGCGAATTGATTTCAACAAAGCAACATTAATTTCACAAGATTTAGCATCGGTAAGAGGAGCAATCGAGTGCTAAGAAAATCATTGTTGTTGGTATTGGTAAAGTCACACAATTTAGTATTTTCTTGAGCCATCGTGACAAGCAAGCAATCCTACACACGAGCAAACAAGAAGCGAGCGAAAAAGAGGCGAACGGAAAAAGAGAGGGCGAATAAAATGGCAAGGGTGAAGTGGGGGAGAGGAAAACGAGAGGCAAATGGCAAATAATGTAATGCGAGGGATAAGAGTTTGTGATGGGTACTTGGTATGTCTTGACTTGTGCATAGACTCCCCAGCAACGATGCCAGAAATGGCTCGTTGTCGGGAGTCAAATCTTGACTTGACTTGGCGCGAATCTCCCCGACAACGGCGCCAGAAATCCTTCTTGCTACCTCTTGAGCACGGTGTTGGTTTTCCCTTGTAGAGGAAAGGGTGATGCAGTAAAGTAGCGTAAGTATTTCCCTCAGTTTTTGAGAACCAAGGTATCAATCCAGTAGGAGATCACGTGCGAGTCCCACGCACCTACACAAACAAATAAGAACCTCGCAACCAACACGATAAAGGGGTTGTCAATCCTTTCACAGTCACTTACGAGAGTGAGATCTGATAGATATGATAAGATAATATTTTTGGTATTTTATGATAAAGAGAAATAAAGATGCAAAGTAAAATAAACGGCAATAGAAATAACTAAGTGTTGGAAGATTAATATGATGGAAGATAGACCTGGGGGCCATAGGTTTCACTAGTGGCTTCTCTCAAGAGCATAAGTATTATGGTGGGTAAACGAATCACTGTCGAGCAATTGATAGAATTGAGCATAGTTATGAGAATATCTAGGTATGATCATGTATATAGGCATCACGTCCATGACAAGTAGACCGAAACGATTCTGCATCTACTACTATTACTCCACACATCGACCGCTATCCAGCATGCATCTAGAGTATTAAGTTCATAAGAATAGAGTAATGCTTTAAGTGAGATGACATGTGATACATCTCCATCGTATCTACTTTTCCAAACACTTTTGCCCTTGTTTTGGACTCTAACTTGCATGATTTGAATGGAACTAACTCGAACTGACGCTGTTTTCAGCAGAATTGCCATGGTGTTATTTATGTGCAGAAACAAAAGTTCTCGGAATGACCTGAAACTTCACGGAACATCTTTTCGGAAATAATAAAAAATCCTTGCAAAAGAAGAAGACTAGGGGGGCCACACCCTAGCCACGAGGGTGTGGGCGCGCCTGCCCCCCTAGGGCACGCCCCCCTACCTCATGGGCTCCCTGGAGCTTCTCTGACCTCAACTCCAACTCTATATATTTGCTTTCGGGGAGAAAAAATAAGGGAGAAGGATTCATCACGTTTTATGATACGGAGCCGCCACCAAGCCCTAAAACCTCTCGGGAGGGCTGATCTGAGTCCGTTCGGGGCTTCGGAGAGGGGGGATCCGTCGCCATCGTCATCATCAACCATCCTCCATCACCAATTTCATGATGCTCACCGCCGTGCGTGAGTAATTCCATCGTAGGCTTGCTGGACGGTGATGAGTTAGATGAGATTTATCATGTAATCGAGTTAGTTTTGTTAGGGTTTGATCCCTAGTATCCACTATGTTCTGAGATTGATGTTGCTATGACTTTGCTATGCTTAAAGCTTGTCACTAGGGCCCGAGTGCCATGATTTCAGATATGAACCTATTATGTTTTCATCAATATATGAGAGTTCTTGATCCTATCTTGCAAGTCTATTGTAAGTGCATCTAGTGCCACCCCTAGTTGGTTTTGGAGTATTGACGACAAACCTAGTTGAGGGACTAATGTGTTTGTGAGAATTGCAGGATAACACAGGTAGAAGTCCCTCATTGATTCGGTTTTCCTACTAGAGATGACCCCTAAAATGTATGAAGACATTGAAGTCAAAGGTGGTATATGAAGATATTCACATTGAAGACTATGACAAAAGAAGACACCACATGAAGCCTATGGAGCTCGAAGACTTAGATCTTTTGTAGTTCTTTTTCTTTTGTGTTGAGTCATAGGAACCACCATACTGTTAAGTGGGGTCCAAGAGAACCAGTCAGAATGATTGAAGTGATGCCTAACCAAAAACCTATGTCTTCGAGTGAAGACTATGAGAGCGAATCTTGTCCAGAGTCGGACAAGTCAGCTTTCCTTGTAGCCCAAGTAAAGTTGTCGTGTGAGTTTGAAATCTGACCGTTGGAACACGTCTCAGTTCCTTAGCGACCCAGGGTCATTTCGGACAAATCAGGTCGGGTTGCCAAGTGGCTATAAATAGCCCACCCCCTACAACCATAAACCGTTGGCTGCTCAAATTGAGAATACGGCTTTTGTCGTTTGAGAGCAACCCACCTCGAAGCCTTTGAGAGAGAATTCCTTGCGAGGATAAAGCCCTAACCACCCAGAGCCAAAGAGAATTGGGCATCACTTAAGTCTTCTTGTCTGTGTGATCTGAAGACTTATTACACTTGAGGACTGTGCATCCTCCAGCCGGTTAGGCGTCGCGTTCTGAGCATCCAAGAGACATTGTGGATTGCCGGTGAACAAAGTCTGTGAAGGTTTGGGATTCTACCTTGAAGACTTACCAGAGTGATTGGGCGAGGTCTGTGTGACCTTAGCTCATGGGGAATACGGTGAGGACTGGGTGTCCTGAGCTGCGTGTTCAGGACTGGGTGTCCGGGACTGTGTGTCCTAAGGTTTAAATACCTAGCCGCCCCAACCAGACGTACAGTTGTCACAGCAACTGGAACTGGTCCAACAAATCATTGTCTTCAACGAGTCACTGGTTTCATCTTCCCTTCCCTTTACTTACTGTTACTCCTTGTGAAGTCATTGTATGTTTGCACTATCTTTTGTCTTCACTGAGTGACTGCGTGTTCTGTCTGGCTTCACAATATCTTCCTACCTGATCCTTACTACATTGCTGCTATTAGTCATTGTGCTTTCACTCTATTGAATACTTTACTATGGCTTGCCTAGTGTAGTCTACCTTCCGCTGCAGGGTATTAGGTTTATTTCTATTGTTTGTCTTGATAACTCCCACGTTTTGAAGACTTTCATAAAAATCGCCTATTCACCCCCCCTCTAGTCGATATAACGCACTTTCAATTGGTATCAGAGCAAGGTGCTCCCTTGTTCTGTGTGATTCGGTTTAACCACCTGGAGTTTTAGCTATGTCGACTGCAGGGATAATTAAAGTCTCCGCTGCGTGCCCCGTCTTCGATGGAACTGAATATCCCTACTGGAAGAATAAGATGCGCATGCATCTTGAAGCCATTGACGTCGACCTATGGTATGTTGTCGAGAACGGCGTTCCCGAGGCTGGAGAAGGTGTCACTGCTGCTGATGTCAAGAAATTCGTTCAACTGGACTCTACTGCCAAGAATATCATATGTGGTCATCTGACCAAAGGACAGTATGGCCGTGTGAGTGCTTTGAAGACATCTAAGCTGGTCTGGGACTGGCTCTCCAAGGTCAATGAAGGCATCTCAACCCAGAGAGATCAGAGAATCAGTGTCCTTCGCAACCTCTTCAACCGCTTCAAGCGAAATGACAATGAGAATGTCCAGCACACATTTGACCGACTCACTGACATCACAAATGAGCTTCAAGCCCTCGGCGCTACTGAGATCACCAAACATGAAGTCGTCAAGACACTACTGAGATCACTTGATAGTTCGTTTCACATCCTAGCCCTGATGATTCAAGAACGTCCTGATTTCAAGACACTCGATCCATCTGACATACTTGAGAGGCTCAACACACATGAGTTTCAGCTTTCTGAGAAAAGAGATATCTACGGTCCAAACTATGGGCGAACTCGTGCCTTGAAGGCAAAAGCTGTCTCCTCATCTGAAGAAGAATCTGACAGCAGTTCTGATGATCCCGAAGACATTGGAAGGGAACTTGCTATGCTTGTGAAGAAGTTCCAAAAATTCACCTAGAAGAAAGGTTTCAGAAAGTCTTCCCGATCAAGCTCAAGGAATGATGAAGCTTCTGCTCATGACTACAAGAAGAAAACATGTCACAAGTGCAAGAAACTTGGCCACTTCATCTCTAAGTGTCCACAGTGGGACAATGAGAACAAAAAGAAGAAGAAGAGCAAGGAATATGACTCTGACGACAAGAAGAAGAAGAAATACTCAAAGTCTTCTTCCAAGTCTTCCTCAAAGTCTTCATCACACAAGAAGAGCTCATCTGGCAAGGCACGTGTGTTTGTTGGTAAGGAAATGGATTCAGAGGAGGAGTCCGCTTCTGAGGAGGCGGAGGTGGAGTCTGAGGAGGAGTCCGATTCAGGCGTCGCAAGTCTGGCTACAGCATACGTTGCCAAGTCCATCTTCAATACTGAAGACAATGACCTCGTCACCGACACCGATGCAAATGACAAGGACTACTCCGCTTCTACCTACTGCTTCATGGCACGCGGTGCCAAGGTAAACACACGCACTACTCATTATCAAACATCTAGTGACGATGACTCTGATTGTGATTCAAAACCCAGCTACAAAACACTTGCTAAAATTGCAACTGAACAACAGAAAGCTATGGAACATATTCAAAAACTGTTAGACAGAAGCGATGATCTGTTAGGTGCTGAAATGACTCGATCTGAATCCTTAATTGAAGACATAAAAAATCTTCACGTTAAGTATCATGAACTTGAAAGTCGTCATGAAACTCTCTCAACAACTCATGAAAAGCTTTCCTATGATTATCTTCAAAGGAAACAAGATCTTGAGAAATTGAGAGCGGTTCATGAAGATCTTCAAAAGGAAAACGAGTCACTTCGCACCAAACAGATCAGTCCCGCTCAGGAAGGATTTGAACCACCATGTCTTAAATGCATTGAGCGTGATAATGCTACTTCTGTTGCTGAATGTTCTACTGCTACTACTGTTGCAATATCTTCAACTGTTGATGTGGTAACTAACCCCTCTGCTGAGGATACCACTGCTATTGCTGATGAGAATGCTAGGTTGAAGACATTGCTTGAAACAGGGATGTATAAAAGTCTTAAAGGGCATCAGACACTATGTGATGTACTCAAAAAGCAGATACTGAACCGAAACCCGAGGAAAGAGGGTGTTGGGTTCGTAAGGAAAATGAATGCTGATGGCTCTTACTGGAAACCTGAGCAGTACCCCAAAACCATGTGGGTTGCTGCAAAGGAACCTTCAGCAGACCCATCCAATCTATCTGGCTTCACTTGTGCTAACCCCATTATCATTGATGAATCCTTTGATGCAAACTATATACTGTTTAAGAATCAGAATGGTGAAGTGTTTGCCAGGTACATTGGCACTAACTGCAGGAATGGACCGCCTATGAAGAAGATCTGGGTTCTGAAAAGGTGTCTGGAGAATCTTCCTGTGAATGTCATCATGACACCTCACGTGAAGAAGACAAACCTCAGACCAAAGGCTTCATACGTTCCAAAGGCTTCATACAGACAGAGGACTCACCTGAGTCGCACTAACGCAAATGTTTTGCAGGGAAACCATACTCAGGCATATGAATATGAGAGCGGTTCATCAAACCGCCATGTTCATAAGACCAAGAACTTTTCTGCTTATTCTTATGAGTACTATTGTCCGCCTGCAAGACTGTTTGCTAGGGCTCCAAAGCCAAAATTCTCAGATGCTGCACTTAGACTTATTGCTTATCAACCACCCTTGAAGATGTGGGTGGCTAAGAAAGCTTAACTCTCTTTTGCAGGGAAAGGTCTCCAGCAGAAAACCAAAATCGTCTGACGCCATTGCTTGGGACCTTAAACATCTTGTAGGGCGCAAGATCAAATGACCGAATGGTCTTACTATGTACTTCGTTCCTGAATCTTCGTTCCTGAATCGCTTGCTACTCTCCCTATTAGTCCTAATCTGGATCTAAGCTTTCATAACCCATTGGTTCGTCAAATGTTTTTGCTTCACAATGCTCTTGGTGAAGCCTATCCCCCTAACTGCACCGTAGGGTACGACACCAGCGTCTTCAGAATGGATTATTGATAGTGGGTGTACAAATCACATGACTGGCAAAAGAAGTCTTCTTATGGACTCAACCTTACGTCCATCCGACAAGAGCCACATCACATTTGCTGACACTGGTAAAAGTAAGGTATTGGGTCTAGGTAGAGTTGCAATCTCAAGGGATCAACACATGGATAAAGTCATGCTTGTTGAATCCCTTGGCTTCAACTTAATGTCTGTCTCAATGCTTTGCGATTTGAACATGATCGTAATATTTGGAAAATATCTTTGCCTTGTACTAATGGAATCTGACAAGTCTCTAGTGTTTTAAGGGTATCGAAAAGATGATCTTTACGTAGTAGATTTCTCAGCAGGACCACAGCTTGCCGTATGTCTTCTGGCAAAAGCTTCAGAATGCTGGCTCTGGCATCGGAGGCTTGGGCATGCTGGCATGAGGAACCTCCACACCCTGGCAAAGAATAAGCATGTCATAGGCATCGAGGGCGTCAAGTTCAAGAAAGATCACTTATGCGGTGCCTGTGAAGCAGGGAAGATGACGAGGGCCAAACATGCCTCGAAGACAATCATGACCACTACTCGACCCTTCGAACTGCTTCACATGGATCTTTTCGGTCCCACTCATTACTCAACTCTTACTACTACTGCTTGCCTCTATGGCTTCGTTATTGTTGATGATTATTCTAGATACACTTGGGTGCACATAATCCTTTACAAGACTGAAGTGCAGGATGTCTTCAGACGCTTCGCAAATCGAGCTATGAACAATTATGGCGCCAAGATAAAGCACATCAGAAGTGATAATGGCACTGAATTCAAGAACACTAGCCTTGATACATATCTTGATACCTTGGGCATCACACATGAATTCTCAGCCCCGTACACGCCATAGCAGAATGGCGTCATCGAACGCAAGAACAGAACACTCATTGAGATAGCCAGAACGATGCTAGATGAATACAAGACCCCAAGAAAATTCTGGCCTGAAGCCATTGATACTGCATGCCATACAATCAATCATGTTTATCTTCACAAGCTTCTGAACAAGACATCTTATGAGCTCCTTACAGGCAAGAAGCTAAATGTCAGTTACTTCAGAGTATTTGGCTCAAGGTGCTCGATCAAGGACCCACATCACACCTCAAAGTTTGCACCAAAAGCACATGAGGGTTTTATGCTTGGATATGGAAAGGATTCGCACTCCTACAGAGTCTTCAATCTCTTTCATTACAAAGTGGTTGAAACAGTGGATGTGCGGTTCGATGAGACCAATGGTTCACAAAGAGAGCAACTGCCAAATGTGCTAGATGAAGTTCCATCCAGTGAATCAATCAAGCTAATGGGAACTGGAGAAATTATACCTTCTGAAGCTCATCCTAAAGAAGAACTTATCATCTCAGCACCTGATCAACATGAAGACAATGCTCAGCCTGAAGACATTCCTTCTAACAACGACAATGATCAGCAAGAGCAAAGTCTTCGCCCTATACATCCTCGTGTTGCCAATGAAGTGCAGATTGAAAGAATAATTGATAGCATCAATGCACCCGGTCCACTCACTCGTTCAAGGGCAACTCAGCTAGCAAATTTCTGTGGGCACTTCGCATTCGTCTCAATAACAGAACCCAAGAAAGTTGAAGAAGCCTTCATGGGACCTGAATGGATTCAAGCTATGCAAGAAGAGCTTCAACAGTTTGAGCTGAATAATGTATGGGAACTAGTTAAGCGTCCTGATCCACGGAAGCACAATATAATAGGCACCAAATGGATATACCGCAACAAGCAAGATGAGCATGGTCAAGTTGTCAGAAACAAAGCTCGTCTCGTTGCTCAAGGATATACTCAAGTGGAAGGCATTGACTTCGATGAAACATTTGCTCCTGTGGCTAGACTTGAAGCCATACGCATACTGCTGGCCTATGCAAATCATCATAACATACTTCTATATCAAATGGATGTGAAGAGTGCTTTTCTCAATGGCAAGATTGAAGAAGAAGTGTATGTTGCACAACCGCCTGGCTTTGAAGATCCAAAACATCCTGACATGGTATACAAGCTCAACAAGGCACTGTATGGCCTCAAACAAGCCCCTCGGGCCTGGTATGACACACTCAAATACTTCCTGAAGAGCAAAGGCTTCATACCTGGTTCCCTAGACCCCACTCTCTTCACGAAGACATATGATGGTGAACTGTTTGTGTGCCAAATATATGTGGATGACATTATCTTCGGCTGCACCAATCAGAAGTACAGTGAAGAGTTTGGATATATGATGCAAGAGCAATATCAGATGTCCATGATGGGAGAGCTGAAGTTCTTCCTCGGTCTTCAAATACGACAACAACGCAACGGCATATTCATATCTCAAGAGAAGTATCTCAAAGATTGCCTAAAGAAGTTTGGTATGCAAGACTGCAAAGGCTTCACAACACCAATGCCAGCCAAACATCATCTGGGTCCCGACGACAATGGTAAAGAGTTCGATCAAAAGGTATACCGCTCCATGATTGGTTCTTTACTTTATCTATGTGCATCTAGGCCAGATATTATGCTTAGTGTTTGCATGTGTGCTCGATTTCAAGCGGCACCAAAGGAGTCGCATCACTTAGCTGTGAAGCGAATTCTTCGATATTTGGCTCACACCCCAACTCTAGGATTATGGTATCCAAAGGGCTCAGAGTTTGATCTGGTTGGATTCTCGGATGCTGATTATGCTGGTGACAAAGTTGATCGCAAGTCTACATCAGTCACATGTCACTTTCTGGGACGATCACTTGTATGTTGGTCTTCAAAGAAGCAGAACTGTGTATCTCTCTCCACTGCTGAATCTGAATACATTGCTGCTGGATCTTGCTGTGCTCAGCTTTTGTGGATGAAGCAAACACTCAAGGACTATGGCATTCATCTGAAGCAAGTGCCACTTTACTACGACAACGAAAGCGCCATCAAGATCGCCAACAACCCAGTTCAGCACTCGAAGACAAAGCACATTGAAATTCGTCATCACTTTCTCAGAGATCATGTTGTGAAGAAAGATATTGATATCATACACGTCAACACTGAAGATCAATTGGCAGATATCTTCACCAAGCCCTTGGATGAGAAGAGATTTTGCAAGTTACGGTGTGAGCTAAATATCCTGGAATCCTCAAATGTCATGTGATCAGGCACACATCCTAACCCTTATGCATATTGATGACTTAGATGTGCAACACACGAAGTAAAGTATATCTTCAATCAATGAAGACATACATTCTAAGTGTGAATACATTAATGTGGAATTTGACTTTGGAGCACCACAATAATTGTGCGCCGTGTCTGGGTCTAATACTTCCTATACGGTGGGTAACGCCACCACCAAATGTTCTATTTTGAAGTGTTTCACTCATGGCGTTACCTTGCAATGTCTTCACATTTTGTTTGGCTTTGATCTCAACATATCTTCATGATTATCTTCACTATGTTGATTATATAGATATATATATTAGTGTTCTGTCCTCTACAGCATTCACTTATAGCTATGTCTTCATTGTTGAATCTTTTGAACTAAGTGAATGTGATCGGACCCTAACCTCTCTATGCTTTCTATCTCAAATTCTATCTCTCCAAATCATATGCATTCTATTGAAATTGTCGAATGTCTTCTCTGCGTCCTTGTCAGCAGAAGATACAGAGACAACCATTAAGTTCGTTTTCAATGCTCATTCCTCCACATGAAACCCGGAGAAGTAGGAACGACCACCCGACAATCAAGGCGTGCGTGGGACGTGGAACAAACCCCAAAATTCCGCATAATGGCCACGTGTTCCTCAGATGCGAATCGCCAGGGGCACCTGTGTAATAGCGCAGTGCCGCCCATGTACCTATAAATACACACTTCACAGCGGTCATTATCTCTTCTTCCACTCTCGCACGAACCCTAGCGCCACCGCTAGCCCTCGACGACGCCGGCGACGAAGCGCTTCGCTGCCGCAACCTCTCCGACGCCGTCTTCACGCCGACCGCGGACATCGTCCTCTCCGCCATCGCCTTAGGTGTCCTCCGTCGCCAAGTTAGGGCACGGAAGATCGAACTACTCGGCCTCATCTTCCACTCCGTCTAGCAGTTCTTAGTGTGGTAAATAAAACTTCCTTTTTACAGCACCGTTGATCCTATGGATTTGTCACTTTCTACCACAAGCAGTTTCTATTCACACTAGTTAGATCTCTCTCATACTGCATCTCATAATATGCCTAGTATATTCACTTATGCTTCACAAAGTAGTTAGATTCCTCACTTGTACTGATCTGTGGATTCGTACAAATCTGGAACCAACTCCTTATCTATGAGTGAATGTCTTCGCACGATGAGGTCAATGTCTTCTAAACTGATTTATCTTCAAAATCTTCTGAGAATGCATATGACCTCTTCCCCTTCCCTCGCACCTTAATGCTGTCACAGGTACATGTCCGTGGGAGAATCCTTTGGTTCTCATAGTCTGCATTCATTTGCAGAATTCTTGCAGCATCACATTAATTCTCCCGAAGCCAGTTCCTGTTGGTCCAGCAAGCGAAAACCTTTGAAGCCTTTGAACGTGTTGAAGCCTTTCAAGTTAATGTTTATGGCTTCAGAGAAAGCAGCAAGGAAGGGTGGCAGAAAGCGTCGTGGAGAAACATCCAGAGATCTGCCAGATGAACTCTCAGAAATGTACAAGACAGATCCTGAAGAGGATTACAATCAGCGCAAGACCCGAATCCAATGGATTCGAAGATATTGGGCAGAACAATGGTTCAAATACCGATTTGTAACCCAGGAATATGCTGAGAAAAACGCCATCAAGAGACCTTGGGGAGACATCCTATACAAGAATCTTCTACCCAGGTCCAGAGATGAAGCCATTGCTCAAGGCTTCTATCCCTGCATGGTCCGTGGGCCACAGCCTGCTGATGCACACCCATCGTCACTACTATGGTGTCGTGACAACAATCCATTCAAGCGCAACTTCCAGTTTGCCCAGAACTCAGCAAAGCAGAACAAGAAGACTTTGGGGTTAGACTTCAACCCTGGTCCCTCAGCACCAAGGACAGATGGCACACGAGATGCTGAACCCAATGTCATTGGTCCCTTCTACAACCTTGAAGGCCTCATCACTCATATCTTGGTTCAAGGGACTGCAGTGAATGAGCCTGCAGCTGACGCTGAATCAGATGAAGTGCCTGCAGTGCCGACGACAAAGAAGCTGAAGAAGCCTAAAGCTTCAAAGCCTGCCCCTTCACCAAAAATCTCACGGGCGAAGCCACTGGCAACTGCACCTCCTGAAGACAGTGTGCAGTCCGAAGACTTATCTCGCATCTCCAAGCCCCAGAAGGTCAAGATGCCTCTGCCTCACACCGGACAAGAGCTAACTGCTGCTGCCATTCTGCGCAATGACGACATTGATCTGTCAAGTGATGAAGATCTAGCAGATGACGCTCTTGAGCAACTCATCAAGAGCAAAGAAGAAGCAGAAATCTTCAATGATCTGCCTCTCTTTGATGTGACCATCATCCACAACTTCATTGACGAGTGGTTTGACACGCCAAACATCAGCTTTGAAGATCTGCAACTACCAATTGGCCTCAGTGTCGCCTTCCAAGGCGCCATTGCTTCAGAACTCGCTATTGCCCAGCGCATTGTTGAACTGAAGCAAAAGATTGACTATGGAAAGGCTCAGTTCAAGAAGCATATGGCCAAGCTCAGCGTGCAGGAAGTGAAGAACTTCAAGAGTATGATGCACGAGCTCAAGGAAGCCTTTGTAAAGAAACGTGCAGAAGCTCAGGGTTCGCGTGAGCGCATGAAGACTCTGGCTGACAGATGTGTGCAAGCCTACAATGAGGCTGAGAAGCGCAAGGCCCTTGGGCGTCCTGGCATCGACCCCAGGATGGCCGCAAAGAAGAAGAAGAAGCCTGCTACGGCTGAACCTGACGCAGCAAGGCAGGAAGCAGTTCCGATTGTCTTCCCAACTGGCTCGAAGCCAAAAAGTCGGTCAACCGCTTCAGAGCTCAAGGAGACAAGGACTGCTGAGGCTGAAGCCAGGAAGAGAAAACATTCTGAAGCCTCTCCAACTGCACCCTCCAAGAAGAAGAGGAAGACCAAGAAAGATCGGGCTGCTCTCACAGAGCCCTTGATAGTTGAACCCATTTCTATGGTCTATCCTGAAGCTGAACGCCAACTGACTATCCATGAGCCTGCTTCCATAGAGGCTCATGAAGCTGAAGACTTTCCAGCAGCTGATCCCATCGCTGCTGAAGACATTGGTCAACATGACAATGTAGAAGATGGTGCAGTCCTTCCTCAGAACAGCGAACTCATCAGCATTGGTCGTCCACTGACGCCAATTGCACAGGATGCTTCATGGGCGGATCGCCCACAAGAGGAAGAAGACTTTGAGGCGCAGCCAACTCCAACTCCACAGGCGTCGCCTGCGTTGCGCAGGCTTCGCAAAGGTCCAAGGCCTCAAGTCTCTGCTGAAGACAATCCGACTACATCAGCCGCGGAAGATGAAGTCCCACAAGTTGCCACTCCACTGTCCCACCAAGAAGCAGTTCTCAAGGAGAACGTGCTTGAAAATCTTGCGGCTGCCACAACCACCAATGAAGCTAATGTGGAGCCCTCCCCAATGGAAGAAGAAGACAGCAAAGCCACTGATCCCGTCACTTCTGTTCTTGAGTCTGCTGTCGGTCCCCAGTTCGACTATCATGTTGAGCACAGGCCTCAGGTACAGAAGCCAATCCCAAGATTGCCAAGGTTCCCAGGTCCTGCATCAGCACCTGGCTCCTTCAATATCAATGGCTTCAGGGCAGACAACACTTTCTTTGATAGCTCCAGGAACCCCTACTCAAGGGAAAGGATATCATCTGATCGGTTCTGGAGCTATCCTCAGCGAAGCTATTACTCATGCATTCTTTACAACCAAGGTCGCATCTTCCCACACAAGCGCCTTGACATTGAAGCCATAGCTGGTCTGCCCTGTCTGGAAGAAGCTTTGGATTGCTTCAAGGAAGTTGGACTGCTGTCGTTCGTTACTGACCAAGAGCATTGGAATGAAAAGCTGCTGCTCCAATTCTATGCCACACTTCACATCCGCGGGTACAGCAGAGATCCGAAGACTTGGGTCCTGGAGTGGATGACCGGAAACGTTCATCACGAAGCCAATGCATTTGACATCATTGAGCTCACTAGTTTGCCCACTCCTGGCGATCTCTACGAGCATGGCTATCAGCTGCATAGTGAAGCTATTGAGAGCATCTTTAAGAGGCCGGAACCTGATATGAGTCAGATGCTCAGCATGATGAAGCCATTGCCCCAAGATGCTGCTTATCCAACAGAGTTCTTTGTTGAAGACCTTGAGTATCTGCTAAGAACCATCTATCACATCATCAGGCGAACTCTCTGGCTCATCAAAGGGCACTCTCCAAATGCCAAGCTTGAGGGTGCAATGAAGACTTTGGTCTTCTATATTCTTCATGGAAAATGCTTCAATGCACAGGACTTATTCATCCGCCAACTTGCTGCATCAGGCTCTGATCTGTTTGGCTTGAAATTCTACGCCCCATGGGTAATGCGGCTAATTAAACTTCACTCCGATATCTCATATCAACCATCTGCTCGCAATCATAGGATTTTTCTGCCTGATGTGGATATCTCTACTGAAGCCATCTATCCTGAGCCTGCAAAGGAACCTCTAAGTCTTCAGAATGCAGAGCATCAGAGTTTCTCACAGAACATTGAAGGAGTTGAAGCAGTCACTCGGGTGTATCCTTTGGCTGGCACTACACGTGCACCACACCCTGCGTCTACTGAAGCCACTGATAGTACAACTTCAACGACCGAGAGCTTCTTGTGGCTCTTCATCAGAAACAGGATAGGCATCATGACTGGCTGAAGCGTCAGATGAAAAGCCTCTTGGTGGATGTTAATCGCATTCGCAATCTTGCCACCAAGAATGCTTTCGTTGCCCATGAAACATGTCGCCGCACATGGAAAGGGCTCACGATGATGTGTTCTGAAGCTGATCTTCAAGAGGATGGCTTCACTGAGCGATTCAAGTTTGACTCCACACCTCCTCGAAGGGCTATGCTGCGAGGAACTCCATCCCTTGAAGACTCTGAGTTCTCTTCATCTGCTGCAACAGTGACTGCCAGAGTTATCGAGGATGAAGATGATGCTACTTCACCACCACCTCCTTCAGCACGCGTCAACTCTGCTCCAAGCTCTTCAGCACCGCCAAACGCCACCAACGACCCTGCTACTTCACCTACTCCGCATGGGAACGAGTAGATGCTCTATGTCTTCAAACCTTTTTGGTCCTTACTGACAAAATGGGGAGAAGCATATGAGGTTGATAGTCTTCAAGCGGGTCCATATGGGCGGGTGCTTTATATTTTGCTTCATGCTTACAACACTCGTTTTGCTACATTTGGTTCTTTGAGTTGTAACACTTCAACTCGATGGTCGTCTGCTACTTATCTGCCACTTTGTTTTGCGATGATAAATTTCGCATGTGCGACGATAAACTCCGCACTTAGATCATTCTGCAGACATCCATTTTCCATTATGCATTGTCATTATACTTTCACATGCATAGTGGATTGTCATCATAAGTTGAAGTGGATCTCCACAAGTACAACCTGCCATGGAGCCCTTGCAACTTATGAAGACAAATTACTTATATGCACATCTTCAGGGGGAGCCCTTGCAACTTATGAAGACAATTCCTTATCCTTTACAATTTCACAGATTATATTCCCCGTTGAAAACTTCAACTAGTTTGTCATCAATCACCAAAAAGGGGGAGATTGTAAGTGCATCTAGTGCCACCCCTAGTTGGTTTTGGAGTATTGATGACAAACCTAGTTGAGGGACTAATGTGTTTGTGAGAATTGCAGGATAACACAGGTAGAAGTCCCTCATTGATTCGGTTTTCCTACCAGAGATGACCCCTAAAAATGTATGAAGACATTGAAGTCAAAGGTGGTATATGAAGATATTCACATTGAAGACTATGACAAAAGAAGACACCACATGAAGCCTATGGAGCTCGAAGACTTAGATCTTTCGTAGTTCTTTTTCTTTTGTGTTGAGTCATAGGAACCACCGTACTATTAAGTGGGGTCCAAGAGAACCAGTCAGAATGACTGAAGTGATGCCTAACCAAAAACCTATGTCTTCGAGTGAAGACTATGAGAGCGAATCTTGTCCAGAGTCGGACAAGTCAGCTTTGCTTGTAGCCCAAGTAAAGTTGCCGTGTGAGTTTGAAATCTGACCATTGGAACACGTGTCAGTTCCTTAGTGACCCAGGGTCATTTCGGACAAATCAGGTCGGGTTGCCAAGTGGCTATAAATAGCCCACCCCCTACAACCATAAAAGGTTGGCTGCTCAGATTGAGAATATGGCTTTTGTCGTTTGAGAGCAACCCACCTCGAAGCCTTTGAGAGAGAATTCCTTGCAAGGATAAAGCCCTAACCACCCAGAGCCAAAGAGAATTGGGCATCACTTAAGTCTTCTTGTCTGTGTGATCTGAAGACTTATTACACTTGAGGACTGTGCATCCTCCAGCCGGTTAGGCATCGCGTTCTGAGCATCCAAGAGACATTGTGGATTGCCAGTGAACGAAGTCTGTGAAGGTTTGGGAGTCTACCTTGAAGACTTACCAGAGTGATTGGGCGAGGTCTGTGTGACCTTAGCTCAAGGGGAATACGGTGAGGACTGGGTGTCCTGAGCTGCGTGTTCAGGACTGGGTGTCCGGGACTGTGTGTCCTAAGGTTTAAATACCTAGCCGCCCCAACCAGACGTACAGTTGTCACAGCAACTGGAACTGGTCCAACAAATCATAGTCTTCAACGAGTCACTGGTTTCATCTTCCCTTCCCTTTACTTACTATTACTCCTTGTGAAGTCATTGTATGTTTGCACTATCTTTTGTCTTCACTGAGTGATTGCGTGTTCTGTCTGGCTTCACAATATCCTCCTACCTGATCCTTACTACATTGCTGCGATTAGTCATTGTGCTTTCATCTATTGAATACTTGACTATGGCTTGCCTAGTGTAGTCTACCTTCCGCTGCAGGGTATTAGGTTTATTTCTATCGTTTGTCTTCATAACTCCCACGTTTTGAAGACTTTCATAAAAATCGCCTATTCACCCCCCCCTCTAGTCGATATAACGCACTTTCATCTATATTCACCTATTATGTGTTATGATCCGTTAACCCCGAAGTGACAATAATCGGGATACTTACCGGTGATGACCGTAGTTTGAGGAGTTCATGTATTCACTATGTGTTAATGCTTTGGTCTGGTACCCTATTAAAAGGAGGCCTTAATATCCCTTAGTTTCCATTAGGACCCCGCTGCCACGGGAGGGTAGGACAAAAGATGTCATGCAAGTTCTTTTCCATAAGCACATATGACTATATTCGGAATACATGCCTACATTACATTGATGAATTGGAGCTAGTTCTGTGTCACCCTAGGTTATGATTGTTACATGATGAACCGCATCTGGCATAATTCTCCATCACCGATCCATTGCCTACGAGCTTTCCATATATTGTTCTTCGCTTATTTACTTTTCTGTTGATATTGCTATCATCACTACAAAATACCAAAAACATTACTTTTGTTATCATTACCTTTTGCTACCGTTACCACTACTATCATATTACTTTGCTACTAAACACTTTGTTGCAGATATTAAGTTTCTAGGTGTGGTTGAATTGACAACTCAGCTGCTAATACTTGAGAATATTCTTTGGCTCCCCTTGTGTCGAATCAATAAATTTGGGTTGAATACTCTACCCTCGAAAACTGTTGCGATCCCCTACACTTGTGGGTTATCAAGACTATTTTCTGTCGCCGTTGCCGGGGAGCATAGCTCTATTCTTTGAGTCACTTGGGATTTATATCTGCTTATCATTATGAAGAACTTGAGAGATCCAAAAACCAAGATTTATCCCTCAACTACGAGGGGAGGTAAGGAACTGCCATATAGCTCTGCACTTGATTCACCTTCTGTTTTGAGTAAGCTTGCGACACCTAAACCTGCTTCCGCTATTCGTTCTGATATGTCGCATGTTATTGATGATGCCACTTCTACTATGCATGACACTTATGATGAAACTACTTCTATGCTTGATACTACTGTGCCACTTGGTTAATTTCTTGATGAAAAACTTGCTAGGGTTAGAGAGAATGAAAATATTGAATCTGATAATATTGATGAAAGTGATGATGAAAACTCTCCCTCTAATGAATATAAATCACCTGTTATTCCTGAGGGTTATGTTTTTGAAAAAGAAGCTGCTTTAGCTATTTTAGCTTGCAAAGATAGATATGAACTCAAGAGGTTATTAGCTAAATGGAAGCAACAATCTCTTAATGCTAGAATGAAACCTGACCCTGCTTTTGCTACTTCACCTATCTGTGTTACTGATAAGGATTATGAATTATCTATTGATCCTGATATAATTACTTTGGTTGAATCTGATCCTTTTCATGGCTATGAATCTGAAACTGTTGTGGCACATCTTACTAAATTAAATGATATAGCCACCATGTTCACTAATGATGAGAGAACTTGCTACTTTTATATCCTTCAAATATTTCTATTCTCATTAAAGGGTGATGCTAAGATATGGTTTAATTCTCTTGATCCTGCTTGTGTGCGTAGTCCCCAGGATATGATTTATTACTTCTCTACTAAATATTTCCCTGCTCATAAGAAACAAGCTGCTTTGAGGGATATATATAATTTTGTGCAAATTGAAGAAGAGAGTCTCCCACAAGCTTGGGGGAGGCTTCTCAAGTTACTTAATGCTTTGCCTGATCATCCTCTTAAGAAAAATGAAATACTTGATATCTTTTATAATGGACTAACCGATGCTTCCAGAGATTACCTGGATAGTTGTGCTGGTTCTGTTTTCAGGGAAAGAACACCAGATGAAGCTGAAATTCTATTGAATAATATGTTGACAGATGAAAATAATTGGACACTTCCTGAGCCAGTTCCTGAGCCTATTCCTAAACCAACTCCGAAGAAAAGGGGTATTCTATTTCTCAGTCCTGAAGATATGCAAGAGGCAAAGAAATCTATGAAAGAAAAAGGTATTAAAGCTGAAGATATTAAGAATTTACCTCCTATTGAAGAAATACACGGTCTTAATTTACCGCCTGTTGAAGAAACATATGATCTTAATCCATTACCTATTGAAGAAACACATGGTCTTGATAACACGACACAGGTAGTAAAGGTAAATTCTCTCTATAGATATGATAAAGTTGAAATCCCATTTACTAAGTTTGCTAGCCCATGCTTAGATGAGTTTGATAATTTTATGGTGAAGCAAGAAGATTTTAATGCTTATTTTGGTAGACAATTGAAATACAATTCAAATATGCTTGGGCACTTGGGTGATTATATGGCTAATGTCAAAGGTGAACTTAAACTTATTAGTAAACATGCTTCTATGGTTACCACTCAAGTAGAACAAGTACTTAAGGCTCAAAATGATTTTCTCAATGAATTGAATAGTAAGAATAATGATAATGCCGTTAGAGTTATGACTAGAGGTGGTAAAATGACTCAGGAACCTTTGTATCCTGAAGGCCACCCTAAGAGAATTGAGCAAGATTCTCAGAGAAATAATATAGATGCACCTAGTCCTTCTAAAAGGAAGAAAAAGAAAAATGATATGACTTTGCATGCTTCTAGTGAATCTATTGCTGAAACACCTGAGAATCCAAATGATATTTCTATTTATGATGCTGAAACACAATCTGGTAATGAACCTGAAACTAGTGATAATGCTAATAATAATGTTCATGATGATGCTCAACCTAGTAATGATAATGGTATAGAAATTGAACCTGATGTTGATCTTGATAACCCACAATCAAAGAATCAACGTTATGATAAGAAAGACTTTGTTGCTAGGAAACATGGTAAAAAAGAGAACCGTGGGTTTAGAAACCCATGCCTTTTCCTCCCAAATCATCCAAGAAAATGGATGATGAGGATTTTGAGCGCTTTGCTGAAATGATTTGACCTATCTTTTTGCGTATGCGATTAACTGATATGTTTAAAATGAATCCTTATGCCAAGTATATGAAAGATATTATTACTAATAAAATAAAGATACCGGAAGCTGAAATTTCCACCATGCTTGCTAATTATACTTTTAAAGGTGGAATACCTAAGAAACTAGGAGATCCCAGAGTACCAACTATACCATGCTCCATTAAAAGAAATTTTGTTAAAACGGCTTTATGTGATCTTGGAGCCGGTGTTAGTGTTATGCCTCTCTCTTTATATCGTAGACTTGATTTGAATAAGTTGACACCTACTAAAATATCTTTGCAAATGGCTGATAAATCAACTGCTATACCTGTCGGTATTTGTGAGGATGTGCTTGTTGTAGTTGCAAATGTTACTATTTTAACGGACTTTGTTATTC
Organism: Triticum urartu; assembly: GCF_003073215.2. NCBI lineage: Eukaryota > Viridiplantae > Streptophyta > Magnoliopsida > Poales > Poaceae > Triticum > Triticum urartu. The sequence goes on along the minus strand of NC_053024.1, from coordinate 646,785,165 downwards.
TTAATATTCCCGAGGACGATAGTATGTCTATTATTCTTGGAAGACCCTTTTTGAATACTGCAAGGGCTGTTATTGATTACACTAAAGGCAATGTCACTTTTCATGTTAATGGTAATGAGCATACGGTACACTTTCCGAGGAAACAACCTCAGGTCCACAGTATCAATTCTATTGGAAAAATTCCATCAATTATTTTTGGAGGTTTTGAATTTCCTCTTCCTATTGTCAAGAAGAAATATGATATTCTTATTGTTTGGGATGTGCATATCCCCGTTGAGGTGACATAGTGTTATTCAAAATTTCTCCGGTTCCATGTTATTCGGAATGAGTTTGTTAACAAGACCTGATCAACCTTGTTAATGGATTCTTTTTTATGAGCATGAGATGGATGAAACTAGAAGGCACAACCTTTTGTACCCTCCTTTTACTTTATGTTATTTATATTAAATAAAATAAAAATAAGTATTTTCTGTCTGTTATCTGAATTATCCGTGCAATATAAAAATACCCCGAAAATAAAAGTTCTCCAAATGCCCTGAAATTTAAATATGACTTTTTCTGGAATATTTGAGAATATTTGGCACTGAGAACACAGCAGGAGGGGCATCCACCTGGCCACGAGGGTGGAGGGCGCGCCCTACCCTCCTGGGCAAGCCCCCCTGCCTCGTGGGCCCACGGTGGACCTCCTCCACTTATTCATGCACCCATACACTTCTTCTTCCTCTCACAAACACGAATATCAAGCTCAAGCACGAGTTCTAGCTCATTTTGCTGCGATTTTCGATCTCCTTGCTCAAAGCACCTCTCACAAAACTGCTTGGGGAGAATGTTCCTTGGTATGTGACTCCTCCATTGGTCCAATTAGTTTTTGTTCTAGTGTTTTATTCATTGCAAATTTTTGCTGCTTAGGTGACCCTGTTCTTGAGCCTGCATGTCAAATTTATAGGTCAAAAGTAGTTTTGATGCATGATATAGGCTCTAGGCACTTGTAGGAGTAGTTGCTATCAATTTTATTGAGTTCGGTTCACTTTTATTTGAAGTTACTAAAAATGTCAGAAATTTTTCAGAGGAAGAAATATGTTTAGGAAAATGTACCAAGGTGGCTCTTCAAGGAAACAAGAGCCCAGGCTTGCAATGCGTGATGCTGATGATGAGCCACCAAGAGACGCTCCAGTGCGTCCTTGTGAATGGCCTTCTGAAAACTTTATGGATCGACCGGGAATTAAGGAAGAATTTAACGCATATTTGTGTAACGCTGATCTTGTGAGCTTCGAGGAAGAAAAGTGCCGCCAGTATCACTATCTCGCTAGCTCCTTTGTGAGGAGGTTTGAATGTTCATCTTCGCGTAATTCTCCAACTGTCATGTTTGATCTTTATGAAAATTCTTACACTATGGACTTAGAGGATTTTACCACTGCTTGTAAGCTTCCAAAATGGGGTAGTGTCAGGGAACCTCGCAAATCTGAATTTAGATATTTTCTTGCTAGTATAATTGTGGGGGAATCTAGAGATATAACACAAGCTACCATAGGGAGCATTCACTTTCCTGCTATACTTATTTTGCTCTCTTCATAGGTAGATGCATTAATGGTAAAGATGAGGCATGTCACATGTGTGTCCCTGACCTCAGTATTCTTAGGAGTGCTGTGTTAGGAGATAAATCTTATAATTTGGAAGCCATTGTTGCATGTAGGTTGCATCTTAATAGATTTAATGGAGATTTCTTTGGTGGAATTTATGCAACCCGCATAGCGAATTTTCTTGGTATAGCCATACGTGAAGATGATATTGAGTTGCCTCCTGCTTATTTGGATTATGAGGCTATGGTTCACCACCAGTTTGTCGAGAGGAATGAATCACCTCTCCAGTATCGCTTAATCTTTGACAGACGCCGTGTTGTCCGTATTACTCTCCCTGCTCCTGCCTTCTTTGATTATCAAGCAAAAGGAAGATATATTATTACCAAAGAGGAGGCATATGAGTACGAGAGGAGGGCGGAGGCCGCTCGTTGCCACGCTGCAGCTCAGGAGGCGATAGCCGCTGCATCTCAGTACAACCCCAACTATTACTATGGATATTCGCCAGGCCAACCGTGGCCATAGACCAACTTAGGCCAAAAGACTAAGCTTGGGGGAGTACGTATTTCCCACCGACATTACATTCATGTTCACACACTCATTGCTAGATGTCGGTGCTCATACTTTTTCATTGTATCATCCATGCTAGTTTATTTCCTTTTTATGCTTTCTTCTTGTATGTTTAATAAACCTTAAGAAAAAACCAAAAAAATTAGTTGTAGCTTTTAGCTAGTTTTAATTCCCATGCTTGTAGTAGTAATTAAAAAGAATATCCAAAAAGATTTCATGTTCTTCTTTTGCTTGTTGGGAGCTTTCCCGTGTAAATAGTTTTATTTCTTTTCTTTGGGGTTGATAGGAGAAGACCATGATTAAATTGTTGAAGTGGCTCTTATATGCATTATTGTCGATCTAACAAAAGATCCCATACTGCCTTGTCTTCTCCTGTTTATTGAATGCTTGTAGATTCCATCTTAGTCCAATGCACGTGCACTATTATTATTATTATTCACATCATTCGGTCATGCAAGTGAAAGGCAATTATGACGATATATGATGGATTGACTGAGATGAGAAAAGCTGGTATGAGCTCGACCTCTCTTGTTTTTGTAAATATGATTAGTTCATCGTTCCTGATTCAGCCTATTATGAATAAACATGTTTGCAATGACAACTAGAGATCATAATTTTGACAACTAGAGATCATAATTTCTTGTGCCATGCTTGATTAGCTAGGAGCTTATAATGGTTTACCATGCGTGCCAACATGCTATTAAAATGGTTGTGATGTGGTATGATAGGGTGGTATCCTCTTTTGAACGATTCGAGTGGCTTGACTTGGCACATGTTCACGCATGTAGTTGAAACAAAATCAGCATAGCCTTCATGATATTTATGTTCATGGTGGATTATATCCTACTCATGCTTGCATTCGGTGTTGATTAATTTTAATGCATGTTCATGACTGTTGTCGCTCTCTAGCTGGTCGTTTCCCAGTCTTTTTCTAGCCTTCACCTGTACTAAGCGGGAATACTGCTTGTGCATCCAACTCCATAAACCCCAAAGTTATTCCATATGAGTCCACCATACCTACCTATATACGGTATCTACCTGCCGTTCCAAGTAAATTTGTATGTGCCAAACTCTAAACCTTCAAATAAATATCCTGTTTTGTATGCTCGAATAGCTCATGTATCAACTAGGGCTGTTTGTATCTTCCATGTTAGGCGGGTTATTCTCAAGAGGAAAGGACTCCGCTCCTCACTCACGAGTAAGTGGCTGGTCACCGGGATGCTCAGGCCCATGCTTTATGCAAATAAAATCAAAATAATTGCAAACAAAACTCCCCCTGGGACTCTTGTTAGTTGGAGGCACTCGTTGTTTCGAGAAAGCCATGGATTGATGCTTGTTGGTGGAGGGGGAGTATAAACTTTACCATTTTGTTTGGGAACCGCCTATAATGTGTGTAGCATGGAAGATATCGCCATCTCTTGGTTGTTATGTTGACAATGAAAGTATAACGCTCAAAATATTATTCACCTCTATTTCAAAACCGAGCTCTGGCACCTCTATAAATCCCTGCTTCCCTCTACGAAGGGCCTATCTATTTACTTTTATGTTGAGTCATCATCCTCTTATTAAAAAGCACCAGTTGGAGAGCACCGCTGTCATTTGCATTCATTACTGTTAGTTTACATTGAGTATGACTTGACTGGATCTTTGTTACCATGAATTACAATGTCTAGTCAGTCCTTGATCTTTAAAGGTGCTCTACATTTATGTTTTGCGGTCTCGGAAAGGGCTAGCGAGATACCATCTTGTCATATCATATTACGATTGTTTTGAGAAAGTGTTGTCATCCGAGATTTATTATTATTGCTCGCTAGTTGATTATGCCATTGATATGAGTAAACATGAGACCTAAGCGTTATTGTGAATATGGTTAGTTTATAATCTTTGCTGAAAACATGAATGCTGGCTTTACATATTTACAACAACAAGAGCAAACATAGTTTGAAAAAGTTTTTCTTTATCACTTTCAGTTTGTCAACTAAATTGCTTGAGGACAAGAAAAGGTTTAAGCTTGGGGGAGTTGATACGTCTCCGTCGTATCTACTTTTCCAAACACTTTTGCCCTTGTTTTGGACTCTAACTTGCATGATTTGAATGGAACTAACCCGGACTGATGCTGTTTTCAGCAGAATTTCCATGGTGTTATTTATGTGCAGAAACAAAAGTTCTCGGAATGACCTGAAACTTCACGGAACATCTTTTCGGAAATAATAAAAAATCCTTGCAAAAGATGAAGACTAGGGGGCCCACACCCTAGCCACGAGGGTGGGGGGCGCGCCCCCTACCTCGTGGCCCCCCTGGAGCTTCTCCGACCTCAACTCCAACTCTATATGTTTGCTTTCGGGGAGAAAAAAATAAGGGAGAAGGATTCATCGCGTTTTACGATACGGAGCCGTCGCCAAGCCCTAAAACCTCACGGGAGGGCTGATCTGGAGTCCGTTCAGGGCTCCGGAGAGGGGAATCCGTCGCCATCATCATCATCAACCATCCTCCATCACCAATTTCATGATGCTCACCACCGTGCGTGAGTAATTCCATCGTAGGCTTGCTAGACGTATGGTGATGGGTTGGATGAAATTTATCATGTAATCGAGTTAGTTTTGTTAGGGTTTGATCCCTAGTATCCACTATGTTCTGAGATTGATGTTGTTATGACTTTGCTATGCTTAATGCTTGCCACTAGGGCCCGAGTGCCATGATTTCAGATCTGAACCTATTATGTTTTCATCAATATATGAGAGTTCTTGATCCTATCTTGCAAGTCTATAGTCACCTATTATGTGTTATGATCCGTTAACCCCGAAGTGACAATAATCGGGATACTTACCGGTGATGACCGTAGTTTGAGGAGTTCATGTATTCACTATGTGTTAATGATTTGGTCCGGTACTCTATTAAAAGGAGGCCTTAATATCCCTTAGTTTCCATTAGGACCCCACTGCCACGGGAGGGTAGGATAAAAGATGTCATGCAAGTTCTTTTCCATAAGCACGTATGACTATATTCGGAATACATGCCTACATTACATTGATGAATTGGAGCTAGTTCTGTGTCACCCTAGGTTATGATTGTTACATGATAAACCGCATCTGGCATAATTCTCCATCACCGATCCATTGCCTACGAGCTTTCCATATATTGTTCTTCGCTTATTTATTCTTCCGTTGCTATTGCTATCATCACTACAAAATACCAAAAACATTACTTTTTATATCATTACCTTTTGCTACTGTTACCACTACTATCATATTACTTTGCTATTAAACACTTTGCTGCAGATATTAACATGATGTAGAGGGATAAACTCATGCAATATGATATAAACCCCATCTTTTTATCCTCGATGGCAACAATAAAATACGTGCCTTGCTGCCCCTGCTGTCACTAGGAAAGGACACCGCAAGATTGAACCCAAAGCTAAGCACTTCTCCCATTGCAAGAAAGATCAATCTAGTAGGCCAAACCAAACTGATAATTCGAAGAGACTTGCAAAGATAAACCAATCATACATAAAAGAGAAGAATCAAATGTTGTTCATAGATAAACTGATCATAAACCCACAATTCATCGTATCTCAACAAACACACCGCAAAAGAAGATTACATCGAATAGATCTCCAAGAAGATCGAGGAGAACTTTGTATTGAGATCCAAAGAGAGAGAAGAAGCCATCTAGCTAATAACTATGGACCCCAAGGTCTGAAGTAAACTACTCACACATCACCGGAGAGGCCATGGAGTTGATGTAGAGGCCCTCCGTGATCAATGCCCCCTCCGGCGGAGCTCCAGAAAAGGCCCCAAGATGGGATCTCTCGGGTACAGAAGGTTGCGGCGGTGGAATTAGGTTTCCGTGGTGCTCCTGGATGTTTGGGGGGTACGTGGATATATATAGGAGGAAGGAGTACGTCGGTGGAGCAACGAGGGGCCCATGAGGGTGGAGGGCGCACCCAGGGGGTAGGCGTGCCCCCTGCCTCGTCGCCTCCTCGATTGTTTCTTGACGCCCACTCCAAGTCTCCTGGATCACGTTTGTTGAGAAAATCACGTTCCCGAAGGTTTCATTCCGTTTGGACTCCGTTTGATATTCCTTTTCGGTGAAACTCTAAAATAGGCACAAAAAACAGCAATTTGGACTGGGCCTCTAGTTAGTAGGTTAGTCCCAAAAATGGTATAAAAGTGTAAAATAAAGCCCATTAACATCAAAAACAGATAATATAATAGCATGGAACAATAAAAAATTATAGATACGTTGGAGACGTATCAGTGATCAACCAGGGTCTAATAGCGTGGCAAACAACAATTCTCGGGGTGTTTTGGCACTTACTCAAGGGAAGGGAGAGGATGAGACGGAGAACTCCTCTCCTTCCAGCAGCAGCAATAGCAAGAGAGCCCGTGTCGACTCGAGCAATGTGTCTGGAGATAGATCGGTGGCCTCCTTCGAGGAGGACCGCCGGGAGCAATGAATATTCTCGTGTGGAACTACCGGGGGGAACCGTCGGATAGTTCATGAGGTTTTGGCCCTCTCAAAAGCCAATTCCCCGGGGCTTGTGTTTTTGTCTGAGACAAGGCAGGCCTCTACAAAGATGGAGAGATTAAAATGGAGGTTACACTTGACGGGTTTGGCGGGTGTTTCGAGTGATGGTCTCAGTGGAGGACTCGCGCGCTATTGGGATGAGAAGCTTAACGTGACTGTGTTGGATTCATGTGCACGGTACATTGATGTGCGAGTGGAGGACATGGCGAGTGAAAAGATTTGGAGGACAACCTTTGTATATGGCGAACCTCGGGTGGAGAACCGGCACCGCATGTGGAGTGCACTATCCCTGCTGCGTGCGATCTCTTCTGAACCGTGGTTGGTTTGTGGCGACTTTAACGAGGCTATGTGGCAGCATGATCACATGTTAAGGAACCAACATTCTGAGAATCAAATGATGTTATTTCGTGATTGTTTGATGGCCTGTGAGCTATGGGACTTGGGCTTCTCTGGATTTCCTTTTACATACGCCTCGACAGAGCATGTGCGGATGAGAATTGGAGGGAGATCTTCCCGGCTGCGGAAGTGCTTCACCTGGCATCCTCATGTTTTGATCATAGTCCGCTCCTGGTGCAGCTCACAATGGTGGAACCAAAGAGGGGTCAGGCGTCGCCCCGGTATGAGATTATGTGGGAATGACATCCCGCGCTAGCCGAAGTTGTGGCAAGGAACTCGGCGAGGAGCAATCCTGCCGGCGACCTTGCGGCGGTCCGGGAGGCCCTGCATGAAATTATGAAGGGCCTCCGGGCATGGAGTAAGGAGCACTTTGGCCATGTGACACAAGAAATTGAGAAACTACGTGAGGAGTTGGCTGATCTACAGCTTAGGGATGCCGACCATGCTGAGATCCGCCAGAAAATGTTTCAACTGGATGAACTTTTGTATCGTGAAGAGATGATGTGGCTTCAATGGTCACGGATTATGTGGCTGAAGGAGGGTGAATGCAACACTGCTTACTTGCATCGGAGGGTCGTTTGGCGCGCACGAAGGAACTATATTCAGAAGCTGCGACGGGCGGATGGTACTTGGTGCTCGTCCCCTTCTGACATGGAACGAATGGTGACATCTTACTTCAAGGAAGTTTACACCAAGGATCCAACCTTAACTCCGGACAGTGTGCTTGAAGGAGTTCTGCCGAAGGTATCTGAAGCTATGAACGACAGGCTGTGCGCCCCTTTTTCTGAGGAGGAGGTGTCGGATGCTCTTTTTCAAATAGGACCGTTGAAGGCCCCGGAATGGATGGATTTCCAACAAGGTTTTTCCAGCATAACTGGTCAGAGTTAAAACCTCAAATTATTGCAGCGGTGTTAGAATTTTTTGTCTCTGGTATTTTGCCTGAAGGTGTTAATGACACGACGATCGTCCTTATCCCGGAAGTTCCTCACCCCAAGGAGCTCAAGGACTTTAGGACGATCAGTCTTTGCAATGTTATTTATAAAATTATGTCTAAATGCATGGTTAACCGGCTTAGGCCACTGCTCTCAGAGTTGATATCGAAGAACCAAAGTGCTTTTATCCCGGGCCGGCTTATCTCAGATAATTCTATCATTGCCTTTGAGTGCATTCATCACATACAAACTCTGAAAGGAAACAGTAATGTTGCATGTGCGTACAAGCTTGACTTTTCGAAGGCCTATGATCATGTTGATTGGGACTTCCTGGAGAAGGCGTTAAACAAATGGGGGTTCTCAAATCAATGGATTTCTTGGATTATGACATGCGTGAGATCAGTATGATATTCTGTCAAATTTAATGGGAAGCCATTGGAGGTTTTTACACCGTCGAGAGGACTTCGACAAGGTGACCCATTGTCTCCTTTCTTATTTCTCTTTGTTGCTGATGCTCTTTCTGCTCTGCTGTCAAAATTAGTGAATGAAGGAAGCTTGAGAGGAGTGACCATCTGCCGTGGTGCACCGGTGATATCTCACTTTTTATTTGCAGATGATACTTTGTTGTTTTTTGAAGCTTCTGGCCAGCAAGCGAACATTGTTAAAGGTTTGTTGAACACTTATTCCTCGGGGACGGGTCAACTTATTAATCCCGAGAAGTGTTCCATCCTTTTCTCTAGAAACTGTAATGCGTCAGTGGTGGAGGAAATCTATAATATCTTGGAGGTGCAGCAACAAGTGTTCGAACCAAAATACCTCGGTTTGGCGGTACCTGAAGGTAGAGTGCATAAGGGCCAGTTTGAGACCCTTCAGGACAGGCTAAGGAAAAGGCTAATTGATTGGAGTGAACAATATGTTTCTGTTGCGAACAAGGAGATCCTCATTAAGGTCGTGGCACAAACAATCCCAGCATACGTTATGAGAGTGTTCCGACTTACTCTTCGGTGTGTGATGATCTGATACGTCTCCAACGTATCTGTAATTTTTTATTGCTCCATGCTATATTATCTATTGTTTTGGACATTATTGGGCTTTATTATCCACTTTTATATTATTTTTGGGACTAACCTATTAACCGGAGGCCCAACCCAGAATCGTTGTTTTTCCCTGTTTTAGGGTTTCGAAGAAAAGGAATATCAAACGGAGTCCAAATGGAATGAAACCTTCGGGAACGTGATTTTCTCAACAAACAAGACACAGGAGACTTGGACCCTACGTCAAGGCACAAGGGAGGAGGCCACGAGGTAGGGGGCGTGCCTGCCTACCCCAGGCGCGCCCTCCACCCTCGTGGGCCCCTGTTGCTCCACCGACGTACTTCTTTCTCCTATATATATCCACGTACCCCCAAACGATCAGATACGGAGCCAAAAACCCTAATTCCACTGCCGCAACTTTCTATATCCACGAGATCCCATCTTGGGGCCTGTTCCGGAGCTCCGCCGGAGGGGGCATCGATCACGGAGGGCTTCTACATCAACACCATAGCCTCTCCGATGAAGTGTGAGTAGTTTACCTCAGACCGACGGGTCCATAGTTAGTAGCTAGATGGCTTCTTCTCTCTTTTTGGATCTCAATGCAATGTTCTCCCCCTCTCTTGTGGAGATCTATTCGATGTAATCTTCTTTTTGCGGTGTGTTTGTTGAGATCGATGAATTGTGGGTTTATGATCAAGTCTATCTATGAATAATATTTGAATCTTCTCTGAATTCTTTTATGTATGATTGGTTATCTTTGCAAGTCTCTTCGAATTATCAGTTTGGTTTGGCCTACTAGATTGATCTTTCTTGCAATGGGAGAAGTGCTTAGCTTTGGGTTCAATCTTGCGGTATCCTTTCCCGGTGACAGTAAGGGCAACAAGGCACGTATTGTATTGTTGCCATCGAGGATAACAAGATGGGGTTTTCTTCATATTGCATGAGTCTATCCCTCTACATCATGTCATCTTGCTTAAAGCTTTAATCTGTTTTTAACTTAATACTCTAGATGCATGCTGGATAGCGGTCGATGAGTGGAGTAATAGTAGTAGATGCAGGCAGGAGTCGGTCTACTTGTCTCGGAGGTGATGCCTATATACATGATCATACCGACATATTCTCATAACTATGCTTAATTCTGTCAATTGCTCAACAGTAATTTGTTCACCCACCGTAGAATACTTATGCTCTTGAGAGAAGCCACTAGTCAAACCTATGGCCCCCGGGTCTATCTTTGTCATATTAATCTCCTACTACCTAGTTATTTCCTTTGCTATTTACTTTGCCTTTATTTTTACTTTGCATCTTTATCATAAAAATACCAAAAATATTATCTTATCATATCTATCAGATCTCACTCTCGTAAGTGGCCCTATAGGGATTGACAACCCCTATTTGCGTTGGTTGCGAGGATTTATTTGTTTTGTGCAGGTGCGAGGGACTCGCGCGTAGCCTCCTACTGTTTTGATACCTTGGTTCTCAAAAACTGAGGGAAATACTTACGCTACTTTGTTGCATCATCCCTTCCTCTTCGAGGAAAACCAACGCAGTGCTCAAGAGGTAGCAAGAAGGATTTCTGGCGCCGTTGCCGGGGAGGTCTACACAAAAGTCAACATACCAAGTACCCATCACATACCCTTATCTCCCGCATTACATTATTTGCCATTTGCCTCTCGTTTTCCTCTCCCCCCACTTCACCCTTGCCGTTTTATTCGCCCTCTCTCTCTCTATCCTCCCTCTCTTTCTCTATTTGCCTCTTTTTGCCCGCTTGCTTTTTGTTTGCTTGTGTGTTAGTTTGCTTGCTTGTCACGATGGCTCAAGATAATACTAAATTGTGTGACTTCACCAATACCAACAACAATGATTTTATTAGCACTCTGATTGCTCCTCTTACTGATGCTGAATCTTGTGAAATTAATGCTGCTTTGCTGAATCTTGTCATGAAAGATCTGTTTCCCGGCCTTCCTAGTGAAGATGCCGCTACCCATCTAAATAGCTTCGTTGATTTGTGTGACATGCAAAAGAAGAAAGATGTGGATAATGATATTGTTAAATTGAAGCTATTTCCTTTTTCTCTTAGAGATCGTGCTCAAGCTTAGTTTTCGTCTTTGCCTAAAAATAGTATTGATTCATGGAACAAGTGCAAAGATGCTTTTATCTCTAAGTATTTTCCTCCCGCTAAGATCATCTCTCTTAGAAACGATATTATGAACTTTAAGCAACTTGATCATGAACATGTTGCACAAGCTTGGGAGAGAATGAAATTAATGATACGTAATTGCCCTACTCATGGTTTAAATTTATGGATGATTGTTCAGAATTTTTATGCCGGATTGAATTTTGCTTCTAGAAATCTTTTAGATTCGGCCGCGGGAGGCACTTTTATGGAAATCACTTTAGGAGAAGCTAATAAACTCCTAGATAATATTATGGTTAATTATTCTCAATGGCATACTGAAAGATCTACTAATAAAAAGGTGCATGCGATAGAAGAAATTAATGTTTTGAGTGGAAAGATGGATGAACTTATGAAATTATTTGCTAATAAGAGTGTTTCTTCTGATCCTAATGATATGCCCTTGTCTACTTTGATTGAGAATAATAATGAATCTATGGATGTGAATTTTGTTGGTAGGAACAATTTTGGTAACAACGCGTATAGAGGAAATTTCAACCCTAGGTCTTATCCTAGTAATTCCTCTAATAATGATGGTAATTCCTACAACAATTCTTATAGAAATTATAATAAGATGCCCTCTTATTTTGAATCTAATATTAAAGAATTTATTACTTTGCAAAAGAATTTTAATGCTATGATTGAAGAAAAATTGCTTAAGATTGATGATTTGGCTAGGAACGTTGATAGAATTGCTCTTGATGTTGATTCTTTGAAACTTAGATCTATTCCACCTAAACATGATATCAATGAGTCTCTCAAAGCCATGAGAATTTCCATTGATGAGTGCAAAGAAAGAACCGCTAGGATGCGTGCTAAGAAAGATGCCTTTATAAGAGCGTGTTCTTCTAGTTGCTATGAAAATAAAGATGAAGATCTAAAAGTTATTGACGTGTCCCCTATTAAATCTTTGTTTTGCAATATGAATCTTGATAATGATGGGACTGAATATGATCCATCTTTACCTAGAAGGCGTTCCAAGAATTCTGAATTTGTTGATCTTGATGCTAAATTTGATAAAAGTGGGATTGAAGAAATTAAAACCCTAGATGTTGCTAAACCCACTATTATGGATTTCAAGGAATTTAACTATGAAAATTGCTCTTTGATTGATTGTATTTCCTTGTTGCAATCCATGCTAAATTCTCCTCACGCTTATAGTCAAAATAAAGCGTTTACTAAACATATCGTTGATGCCTTGATGCAATCTTATGAAGAAAAACTTGAATTGGAAGTTTGTATCCCTAGAAAACTTTATGACGAGTGGGAACCAACTATTAAAATTAAAATTAAAGATCATTAATGCTATGCTTTATGTGATTTGGGTGCTAGTGTTTCCACGATTCCAAAGACTTTGTGTGATTTGTTAGGTTTCCTTGATTTTGATGATTGCTCTCTAAATTTGCACCTTGCGGATTCCACTATTAAGAAACCTATGGGAAGAATTAATGATGTTCTTATTGTTGAAAATAGGAATTATGTGCCCGTAGATTTTATTGTTCTTGACATAGATTGCAATCCTTCATGTCCTATTATTCTTGGTAGACCTTTCCTTAGAACGATTGGTGCAATTATTGATATGAAGGAATGAAATATTAGACTCCAATTTCCGTTAAGGAAAGGCATGGAACACTTACCTAGAAATTAAATTAAATTACCTTATGAATCTATTATGAGAGCCACTTATGGATTGCCTACCAAAGATGGCAATACCTAGATCTATCCTCGCTTTTATTCCTAGCTAGGGGCGTTAAACGATAGCGCTTGTTGGGAGGCAACCCAATTTTATTTTTATTACTTGCTTTTTGCTCCTGTTTAGTAATAAATAAATTATCTAGCCTCTGTTTTGGTTGTGTTTTTTGTGTTTAATTAGTTTTTGTGCCAAGTAGAACCGTTGGGAAGACTTGGGGAAAGTCTTGTTGAACTTGCTATAAAAAACAGAAACTTTAGCGCTCACGAGAACTGCTGTCATTTTTATTTGGAAAGTGCTATTTAGTTCATTATTTTTGCAGATGATTAATAGATAAATTACTCACGTCCAGCAATTTATTTTATAATTTTTGGGGTTCCAGATCTTGCGATAGCTACAGATTACTACAGACTGTTTTGTTTTTGACAGATTCTGTTTTTCGTGTGTTGTTTGCTTATTTTGATGAATCTATGACTAGTAAAATAGTTTATAAACCATATAGAAGTTGGAATAAAGTAGGTATAACACCCATATAAATAAATAATGAGTTCATTACAGTACCTTGAAGTGGTCTTTTATTTTCTTTCGCTAACGGAGCTCACGAGATTTTCTACTTTAAGTTTTGTGTTGTGAAGTTTTCAAGTTTTGGGTAAAGATTTGATGGATTATGGAACAAGGAGTGGCAATAGCCTAAGCTTGGGGATGCCCATGGCACCCCCAAGATAATCTAAGGACACCTAAAAGCCAAAGCTTGGGGATGCCCCGGAAGGCATCCCCTCTTTCGTCTACTTCTATCGGTAACTTTACTTGGAGCTATATTTTTATTCGCCACATGATATGTGTTTTACTTGGAGCGTCTTGTATGATTTGAGTCTTTGCTTGTTAGTTTACCACAATCATCCTTACTGTACACACCTTTTTAGAGAGCCATACATGATTTGGAATTTGTTAGAATACTCTATGTGCTTCGTTTATATCTTTTGAGTTATATAATTTTGCGCTAGTACTTCACTTATATCTTTTAGAGCACGGTGGTGTATTTGTTTTATAGAAACTATTGATCTCTCATGCTTCACTTAGATTATTTTGAGAGTCTTGATAGCATGGTAATTTGCTTAAAATCCTAATATGCTTGGTATGCAAGATTAATAATAAAAACTTTCTTATGAGTGTGTTGAATACTATGATAAGTTTGATACTTGATAATTGTTTCGAGATACAAAGATGGTGATATTAAAGTTGTGCTAGTTGAGTAGTTGTGAATTTGAGAAATACTTGTGTTGAAGCTTGTGATTCCCGTAGCATGCACGTATGGTGAACCGTTATGTGATGAAGTCGGAGCATGATTTATTTATTAAGTGTCTTCCTTATGAGTGGCGGTTGGGGACGAGCGATGGTCTTTTCCTACCAATCTATCCCCCTAACAGCATGCACATAATACTTTGCTTTGATAACTTGTAGATTTTTGCAATAAGTATATGAGTTCTTTATGACTAATGTTGAGTCCATGGATTATACGCACTCTCACCCTTCCACCTTTGCTAGCCTCTCTAATACCGCGCACCTTTCGCCGGTATCATACACCCACCATATACCTTCCTCAAAACAGCCACCATACCTACCTATTATGGTATTTCCATAGCCATTCCGAGATATATTGCCATGCAACTTTCCACCATTCCGTTTGTTATGACACACTCCATCATTGTCATATTGCTTAGCATGATCATGTAGTTGACATAGTATTTGTGGCAAAGCCACCGTTCATAATTCTTTCATACTTGTCACTCATGAGTCATTGCATATCCCGGTACACCACCGGAGGCATTCATAGAGAGTCATATTTTGTTCTAAGTATTGAGTTGTAATTGTTGAGTTGTAAGAAAAATAAAAGTGTGATGATCATCATTTTTAGAGCATTGTCCCAGTGAGGAAAGGATGATGGAGACTGTGATTCCCCACAAGTCGGGATGAGACTTCGGACGAAAAATAAAAAAAAGAAAAAGAAAGAAAAGAGGCCATAAAAAGAGAAAAGGCCCAAATAAAAAAAGAGAAAAAGAAAAAAAGAAAAAAAATGAGAGAAAAAGAGAGAAGGGACAATGTTACTATCCTTTTACCACACTTGTGCTTTAAAATAGCACCATGATCTTCATAGTAGAGAGTCTCTCATGTTATCACTTTCATATAATAGTGGGAATTTTTCATTATAGAACTTGGCTTGTATATTCCAATGATGGGCTTCCTCAAAATTGCCCTAGGTCTTCATGAGCAAGCAAGTTGGATGCACACCCACTTAGTTTCTTTTTGAGCTTTCATATACTTATAGCTCTAGTGCATCCGTTGCATGGCAATCCCTACTCACTCACATTGATATCTATTGATGGGCATCTCCATAGCCCGTTGATACGCCTAGTTGATGTGAGACTATCTTCCCCTTTTTGTCTTCTCCACAACCACCACTCTATTCCACATATAGTGCTATATCCATGGCTCACGCTAATGTATTGCGTGAAGATTGAAAAAGTTTTGAGAATGTCAAAAGTATGAAACAATTGCTTGGCTTGTCATCGGGGTTGTGCATGATTTAAATATTTTGTGTGGTGAAGATAGAGCATAGCCAGACTATATGATTTTGTAGGGATAACTTTCTTTAGCCATGTTATTTTGAGAAGACATAATTGCTTTGTTAGTATGCTTGAAGTATTATTATTTTTATGTCAATATGAACTTTTGTCTTGAATCTTTCGGATCTAAATATTCATACCACAATTAAGAAGAATTACATTAAAATTATGCCAAGTAGCACTCCACATCAAAAATTCTGTTTTTATCATTTACCTACTCGAGGACGAGCAGGAATTAAGCTTGGGGATGATTGATACGTCTCCAACGTATCTATAATTTTTGATTGCTCCATGCTATATTATCTACTGTTTTGGACATTATTGGGCTTTATTATCCACTTTTATATTATTTTTGGGACTAACCTATTAACCGGAGGCCCAGCCCAGAACCGCTGTTTTTGCCTGTTTTAGGGTTTCGAAGAAAAGGAATATCAAACAGAGTCCAAACGGAATGAAACCTTCGGGAACGTGATTTTCTCAACAAACAAGACACATGAGACTTGGACCCTACGTCAAGGCACAAGGGAGGAGGCCACAAGGTAGGAGGGCGCGCATGCCTACCCCAGGCGCGCCCTCCACCCTCGTGGGCCCCCTGTTGCTCCACCGACGTACTTCTTCCTCCTATATATATCCACGTACCCCCAAACGATCAGACACGGAGCCAAAACCCTAATTCCACCGCCGCAACTTTCTGTATCCACGTGATCCCATCTTGGGGCCTATTCCGGAGCTCCGCCGGAGGTGGCATCGATCACGAAGGGCTTCTACATCAACACCATAGCCTCTCCGATGAAGTGTGAGTAGTTTACCTCAGACCTATGGGTCCATAGTTAGTAGCTAGATGGCTTCTTCTCTCTTTTTGGATCTCAATGCAATGTTCTCCCCCTCTCTTGTGGAGATCTATTCGATGTAATGTTCTTTTTGCGGTGTGTTTATTGAGATCGATGAATTGTGTGTTTATGATCAAGTCTATCTATGAATAATATTTGAATCTTCTCTGAATTCTTTTATGTATGATTGGTTATCTTTGCAAGTCTCTTTGAATTATCCGTTTGGTTTGGCCTACTAGATTGATCTTTCTTGCAATGGGAGAAGTGATTAGCTTTGGGTTCAATCTTGCAGTGTCCTTTCCCGGTGACAGTAAGGGCAGCAATGCACGTATTGTATTGTTGCCATCGAGGATAACAAGATGGGGTTTTCTTCATATTGCATGAGTCTATCCCTATACATCATGTCATCTTGCTTAAAGCGTTATTCTGTTTTTAACTTAATACTCTAGATGCATGCTGGATAGCGGTCGATGCGTGGAGTAATAGTAGTAGATGCAGGCAGGAGTCGGTCTACTTGTCTCAGACGTGATGCCTATATACATGATCATACCTAGATATTCTCATAACTATGCTCAATTCTGTCAATTGCTCAACAGTAATTTGTTCACCAACCGTAGAATACGTATGCTCTTGAGAGAAGCCCTAGTGAAACCTATGGCCCCCGGGTCTATCTTTATCATATTAATCTCCTACTACCTAGTTATTTCCTTTGCTATTTACTTTGCCTTTATTTTTACTTTGCATATTTATCATAAAAATACCAAAAATATTATCTTATCATATCTATCAGATCTCACTCTCGTAAGTGGCCCTATAGGGATTGACAACCCCTATTTGTGTTGGTTGCGAGGATTTATTTGTTTTGTGCAGGTGCGAGGGACTCGCGCATAGCCTCCTACTGGATTGATACCTTGGTTCTCAAAAACGGAGGGAAATACTTACGCTACTTTGCTGCATCATCCCTTCCTCTTCGGGGAAAACCAACGCAGTGCTCAAGAGGTAGCATGATCTTACAAAGATGATGAGGTAGTATTGGTGGGGGTGGAGAACTGGAAGAGGAAGATGTCATGGCTTAGCTGGGAGAAGATGATGCTTCCGAAAGCTATGGGAGGTATGGGATTTCGTGATATGAGGGCCTTTAATC